>NC_056728.1:112002421-112009921 GCF_019279795.1 Protopterus annectens | reverse complement strand
GGGCTGCTACTTGAACCTCAGTCACCTCCATTGCAGTCAGGATTTCTGCCCCATGCAACAAAGACAGGCACATAGTACTCAGAATTTATAATGTTACATTTATTAACTACAGGAGAATATCAATCTATGTACTAGGAGTGATAAATAATTACAGCTCATACCATCTTTCTCAGATGGCCATCTACAAGTCTCCATAAAAGCAGATGCCTACACAATAGTTAAAAAAATGAAAAAGAATCATCACAGTATCACGATCATAAACTCTGGCTATCTATGTCTATGGTTCATCATCTCAAGTCACTTCTCAGTGAATTCTGATCATGTAAGCCCAATATGGAGAGATTCGGCAATTACTGAAATGTGCCAAGACATTTTAAATATACATTTTAGCACATCTTCTTGCACAAAGATAAATAATTCATTTAAAAATGTATACACTTATGGTACATGCAAAGCCCTCAGAAACAAAAACTAGATGACAACGTGGCAAAAGGTCTTACACTGAAATTTTAAGGAAACTTAAATATAGAGGAACACATTTTTTTATTAGAGTTTTATTAAGCTTAAAAAGGGGATGACATAAATCTAAGCAGCTATATTTATCAAGCAAGTACATATTAGACAGATGGAACTAATCATAGAAAGGGGATAAAGCTGCAGGGGAATGAAGATGTCCAGAAAGCAAAGAAAAGATAGGAAAACACAAACAAAGCAAATGGCATGGTTTCCGCAAGGAAAAATCATTTACACTGTTCCTGTGTAAGTCAAAGCCCAGATAAACATCTGGCTCAAAGAGTACAATTATTGTAGATGACATTTGTAGATGACATTCTGTCCTGTGTTCAGAATCCAAGACATAAATGACATCACACATTTATTTTAAAAATAGACATAAGAAATCAACAGCACTTTCCAGCTGGATGATCTCACTGCAGCTTTGTTAAATTCTATGACCTCTACTTCAGGACTTGCCTTGGCAGAGAGATGACTTTACAGTTTGTTCTATAAATAGTCTTGGTAAATTAATAATCTTGCAGTTCACAGATTAGTCCCTGTCCAGTAAGTACACAGAACAGAAGAAGCAAGAGAAGCTTTGGTGAAAGCAGACGTGAGTGTGTAGGGAAAAGCAGAAAATGCTTCACAGTATAAAATGTTTTCTATCTTTTTTTTTAATTTATATGACTTAGACCAAAGAATATCTATCATCTATTAATTTAGTATAGATTCATGCCATAAAATCAATTGCCAATCCATGACACACTTCTCAATTTGATAAAAATGCACTTGGTTAGAGAAGACATTCAACACCTCTATGTCATAGCCAATGCATATGATGCAAATTGCTTCAAATTAGTACGTGCTCCAATTTTCAAACTATGCATAGCTGTGATGTGAGCATGTCTGCACGTGGGAGGGTGTATATGTGTGTGTGTGCACGCACACTTGTGTGTTAATATTACTATGGGTATTCATTTCATTGTGGACAGTGGTGCAAAAAGTGATGTCTAAAGACAGAAATGGAAGACTGTAGAAATCCATCCTTTCATAGCTAAGTTAACAAAGTGAGGTTAAGCCGTTCTTTACTTAAGGGGAAACAAAATTAAACGTAATTTAAAGAGAGGACATGGTCTGAGAGGTGGAAAGAGGTAAATTAAAGGAAGCAAGTAACTTTCTCCTGAGGATTGAGTAGTAAGTGTCACTTCATTTCTTATGAGGATTGCGTTGTGACTGTCACTTCACTCTAAACAGTTCCTTAATTTATGATGAAATAACAGGTAAAATGTACAGTGTAAGGGAATGGTTTGACTATATGAGTAGCAATATTATTTACCTGGCAAGCTCCACCAAGTCAGGCATTGTAAGTAGGAATAACAGGACTCGAACTGCAGCAGAGGTTGCAGGAGCAAAGATATGCGATTAAAAGTAAAGCATCTTATAATTCTCTATATGAATATTCATTAACCTATGAGAAGTACTACGGATTTGTTTTTCATGTTTTGTATCAGGTTGCTATGTCTCTTTGGGGTGATAATGTGAAAATGATCCTCCATAGAAAGGACATATTTAAATTTTGTATCTGAATAAGGTTTTATAAGATTGAGAAGAACCTCTGCTGCTTGCTGGACAAAAGCGTAAACCAAGTGAAGTCTTCATTATGATGCTGCTTGTGATACTATTAAGTTAGGGGAAGTTTTGAAAATACAGCATAAGTATACAGTCATTACATTATGATTCTTGGTGTTATACATGATTGCATTTCATAAAGACTGACCATTCATTTTTTCTTGTTTTGCTGGTTTAAGAGACTGAAGTCTCTTAATTCCAAATGCTGTGTGTTCGAGAATGCAGTGCAGCAGCCACTGGGAATTTCACTGCTGTTGTGCGAACTCAGAATTGTTGTATATAATTAACAGGTAGTGGCCTTCCCCTGCATAAAAGTTTTTTTTCTGACTCATTCCTTTTAGAGCTGTGTTTTTTGTACATTCGTGTAAGCATTCACTTTGTCATTAGATAATAATAATATTAATAATAATAATAATAATAATAATAATAATAATAATAATAGTAATAATAATATCATTTGATGTTTAATATTCCTTTTGTACTGGAGTGTTGGATTTTGTATAAATCGGTGTACTTATTTTATTATTATTATTATTATTTATTTATTTACATTTGTTTACCAGGAAATTCCATCTAGACACAGGTCCTTTTTCAGCAGAGGCCTGGGGAGAAAAGCTCCAGAGTTTTTTATATGATTAACATACAGTCTCCATTTGGTAGAGTTATAGTTATAGTCAGGAGCAATAAAATTTTAAACAATACAAACTGCCATAAATGTAAGCAATAAAACAGCTTAACGTTACACACTACTAATAGGTTAAAAGTTAACAGTATTCAGTAGTGATAGGCTGATGTGTACTAACTAAGCAGAGAACTAGTATATAGTAATTAAGTTAGTTAGACTGAAGTGGGGCTGAAAGAAAATAGAGCAGAGGGGTAGGGGTATTTAGTTGGGGTTTGGGCAAGGACAGAGCCAGTGAATATTTATGTGCAATTTAAGTGCAGTTTTAAAGTGACTGATGGAAGTTAGGGTAGTGATGGTTGGGGGAAGGTTGTTCCAAAGCTTGGATATGGCACAGGAAAATAGGGCTTCTCCTGCTGAGTTTTTGGCTTTGGCAATCTAGAGGAGATTTTTATTGCTGGAGCATAGGGATCTGGAGGAGTGGTAGGGCTGGAGGAGTGTTTGAAGTGATGGGATTTTGAGTTGGTAGTTTACTATTTTGTGGGCAAAGGAGAGTTGATTTAGGTGAAGGAGTTGTGGAAGCTCGAGCCATTCTAGTTCTCTAAGGGAGACACAGTAGGAACCACCAGTGGCAAATTTTGTGACTTTGTTGTAGCATGTCTCTAGTTTGTTAAGTCTGATTGTCTATGATTAGTAAGTATGGGAGATGCATAGAGTAAGGTGCTGATTAGTTGGGAATTGGCAATAGAGCTTCTAGCAGTCTTGGTGAGGTATTAGTTGTTTCTTTATAAGGTGCCGTGTCTTTTGTGAACTTTTGTTACTGTAAGAGATATGTGGGTGTCGAATTTGAGGTTATCAATCTCCACACCGAGTAGTTTGATGTGAATGGAGGGAAAGATGGAGACATTGTCTTTGGCAGATATATTAAAATGGGGGGAGTTTGGGGTAGATTTGGATGGTTGGAAGATGAGGAGTTTGATCTTACTGGGGTTAAGTAGGAGCTAGGAGTTAGACAACCAGCTTTCTATGGATGAGAATGATTCCTGTGTGATCTGTTGGAGTTCTGGTAAAGTCAGGGCAGAGCAGATGAGGGTGGAGTTGTCAGCGTACTGTATGAGAGATGCTTGTTTGGTGGCAGTGTGCAGGTGGATAGTGAAGAGGGAGAATAGAAGGGGGCCGAGGACGGAGCCTTGGCGGACACTGAGGGTAACTGGAAGATGAGGGGAGAGGCTGTTTTCCCAGACAACTGATTGCTGGTGGGCATGGAGGTAGCTGTGGAACCAGTTGGCTGCTGGTTTGGGGAAAGAAAGGTTGGAGAGAGCAGAGAGTAGTAGTTTGTGTGATACGATGTCGAAGGCCTTAGATAGATCTAGAAATACAGCAGAAGAGAAGAGGCTATTGTTTCTGTGTTGATGGATAGTGTTAGTAAAGGAGACCAGACCAATGGTCATGCTGTGATATGGCCTGAAACCATGTTGGGTATTAGAGAGGAGATTATTGCTTAAAAGATAGTTAGAGACCTGAGTGTTGATGCATTTTTCTAGTCTCTTGGAGAGGAGAGAGAGGACGGCGATGGGGCGATAATTGGAGAAGTCAGTGGAGGGGCCACCTTTATGGAGGGAAATGATGTGAGATATTTTCCATAAAGATGGTACATGGGATTCTGATATGGAATGGTTGATTAATATGGAAACAGGGTATGCTAGGACTTCAGCAGCTATTTTTAGATATTCGGTGGGGAGGTTGTCAACTGCTGGTTTGGTGGGTTTGAGTTTTGTCAGAAGTCTTTTTATGAAGGAGGTGGGGACTGATGAGAAAGAGAAGGCAGGGTGGGGTGGATTGGTGTTTGACATGGTGGGAGCTGATGTAGGGAAGTGTTGTTTGGTAAGAGATATAATGGTTTCTGTGAAATGTCTGTTGAAGGATTCAGCTATACTTCAGGAGGAGGGAGGCTTAGATGGTGGTGGGGGGGTTACTTTGCCTGAGTTAAGGATAGAGTTAATTGTAGACCAGAATTGCCTTAGGTTATGGTTGGAAGAGCTTAGGGAGGTCTGATAGTAAATTTCTTTGTCAATTTTTATTTTTTTTAACTTTATTATGTAGTTCCAGGAAGGATTGTCTATCTGAGGGTTTTTTTGTTAGGTGCCAGTGTTCCCAAGCTTTGTCCCTGGTTTTCATTAGGTCCCTGGTGTTTTTTTGTAGCCAGGGGGAGCTTTTAGTTCTGACTTTGGTGTTCCTTAGGAGAGCATAGGTGTTGAGGATTTTGAGGAAGTTTCTATTAAAGAAATGGACAGCTTCATCTAGGTTAAGGTATTTTTTGGAGGGAGGAGGTAAAGGAGTGGGGGTTGACATTAGATTTGTTTCAAATTTACCTGTGGGTAATAGGCTTGATATTGTTAATGTGACACCTTAGTAGCAAGGCTGGGGAATGGTCGCTGAGGCAGTCACATAGACAGCCTGCTAGGTAAGTGTGAGGATCTTTGTTGACTAGGATCCAGTCAAGAATGGTGTGATTATTAAGATGTTTATTGATCCGGGTGGGGGATTGTATTAATTGTGCGAATCCATGGAGATTTAGGTGGAGGGCTGGGTGGTTATTATTACAGGATAGCCAATTAATGTTAAAGTCACCGAGGATTATAGTTTCTTGGGGTAGGGGGAGGTTGGCCCAACTTAGGAGGTTTTCTAGGGGAGGTGTCCTTGTGGGAAATAGCACCATGTGATGTTGATTGTTTTCTTTAGGTTAATTTTGAGAATGGCATATAGGATTTCCTCCTTGCCAAACTGGGGAGTTGATTTGTTAAAATGTTGTATATTGAGGTAGTCTTTTAACAGCAGGGCTACACCACCTCCTTTCCTGGGGAGTCTGTCTTGGTGGAGGATGTTATATCCAGGTGGGAGTATTTCCTCACTTTTGCTGTGAGGTTTGAGCCAGGTTTCTGTTAGGATGAGAACATCTGGGGAGTACAGGTTTATATTTGCATGGAGGTCTTGGGTTTTCTTACAGATACTTCTGATGTTTAGACACATAAAGAGGAGGTCAGTTGGCCTTTTTGTTGGTTGTGATTTGAGAGAGGAGGGAGTTTGTTGGGAGAGGGTTTGGGGTGTGGGTAGTAATGGTAGGACCAGGGTTGGGGTGGATGTCCCCACTGAGGGCTAGTTTAGAGAGAGTGTTAAGAATATATGTTATATATGCAGTAAAATTCCAGTCATATTTTAGGTATATTTTGTGTTTAAGTGTGGTAGGAGTAAGGCAGTTGGGTAGGTGAATTGTGAGGAAGTTTTTTGTAGGAGGGGCAGTGAAGTTATAGAGTGAGTGTTTGATGGGAGTTGATGAGAGTGTGCAGTGAAAGTGCTGGTGAGTTATTATTGTGGGATTTTGGTATGAAGAAATATAGGCAAGAAGTGTACAGGTAAGGAGTAGAGACATATTCACTATTAGCATGACTGTGATGGTTCTAGAGACGTCGTAGATTGGTGGGTGGGGTAGTATGTGGAGAGGAAGTCACAGGGTGTGGAGTAATTGGTGGATGTGGAAACCCATCAGCAGCGGAAACCTGTCAGTGCTATTTCTCCCTACCCATCCCCTTGAAAGACTCACAACATTAAGGAACTGCTGTGTGTGGCACTTTGAAATATCAAACAGTTTAACTCTGCTTCACTAAATAAACTCTAAACGGAGACAAGGAACTCTATCAGTGTTATTTCTCCCTACCCAGCCCATCCCCTTGAAAGGCTCAGAACATTAAGGAACTGCTGTTCATGGCAGTTTGCAATATCAAACAGTCTAACTTTGCTTTGCTAAATAAACTCTAAATGGAGACAAGATTAGCATTTTAAATTTTGCTGTATATTATCCTGTAAATCAGTGGGAATAGATGTTTTAGTGTTCCGCTCGGGCATCTACAGCACTAGTAACTGTCCAGTAGGCTACCCAATTATCTTGCAGTCTCAGTAAGTGTAGTTCTAGGACAAATTAAAACAGAAATAAGGAAATTGAAGGGGATCTGTGGCATACTTACACCCACTTACTTTACTTTCTCACTCTCCCGCCCAGACCACTTCACAGAGATTGGTTTTGCACTCTGTAGGGTTTGGTTAGGGGCTACGAAACACTCAGTTTTACCACCAATCATGACATTGTTACCCTTAGTGACCTGGGCTATGAAAGCGAGGTATTATATCCCTATACCTCACGCCATTTATAAATTTCAAACGCTAATGCTTGCGGAACCCGTCGGCAGCAGTGAGGAAATCATGTGTTATTTTCTAATTGTTAACTATAAGAAAGTATCGCAGGCATTGCCTTTTTGCTAGAATTAAAAGAAATGCTTTAATTTCCAATAAAATATACAAAGGAAGCTGCAATTAGTATATGTGTATCTGGAAGCACCAGCGCTTATAAGTAGTACATTAGCAGGGCAGTGGATTGAACTAGTAAAGCTCTTGTACTATCGCTTGATTGCACTATTTTTGAATGTATAATAATGCCAGCAATATAAGAGAAAGAACGAGTAGAGTCTCACACCCATACATAATTGTGCACTGAAATAAAAAACCTGTTGTAACTGTCAATACTGCTTAGGAGGAGCCAGACATTTAGTTACAGTGCAAGCGGTGTGGTATGATTCTGTTATTTTTTGATTAAGCAGTCAAGGTTATATATCTTTTAGCAAGTGAGATATGCTAATTGTTCTAAACAACACACTATCATATCTTTAATCTCCTGTGTTTTAAACTAGCATTTTACAGCT
>NC_056728.1:111892421-111997421 GCF_019279795.1 Protopterus annectens | reverse complement strand
CTGTTTTAAACATAAAGCAGCTCTGAAGATACAATCCAGCAGGAAAGGAACCTATCCATATCGTTGTTGTAATTGCAAATATATATCCAAAGAACAAGATTTCAAACATCCATTTATTAATTTTATGTTTATACCGAAGCTGTATGCTGACTGTAGTACTAAAAGTTTGGTGTACTTGGCTACATGCGACAGCTGTACATGTTTTTATGTAGGCAAGACTGTGAGACAGTTTAAAGAAAGGATATCTAATCATATCAGTGATCTAAAAGATCTTAAAAATCCCCTTGCGAAACACGTGCATGAATCAAATGGACACAAGTTTTTTGTTAGAGCATTACAAGTGGTATTTGAACAAGAGAGAGGTGGTGATCATAACAATCACTTGGAACTTGCAGAAATGAAATGGATAGGAAGGCTCCAAGCACATAGATATACTGGTTTAAACTTATACTTTCCATTGAAACCCGCCCTTAGGGGGTGGAAGCTGAAGGATTAATGTTGATTGGCTGAAAGTTTTTTTTAAATTTTGATATCACTGATTAGTTTAACAGATCTGATGAAGGGTAATCCTGTACCTAAAGCGCTTACCTGCCGGTTTTATACGTTTCTTGGAGATTTTTTAAGTCTTACTATTTTATTAAAGTTTTTATTCGAGTTAAAGCCATTTCTTTTTGCTTGCTTATATATATATCTATATATATATATATATATATATATATATATATATATATATATATATATATATATATATATATATATATATATATATATATATGGGTCTGGGTTACAACATCGACAGATGACAAGACCGACAGCGAAATCACCGACGCCAGAGGATCGACGGATGAAAACACCGACGCGGAATGGGGAAAGGATGTGTAAGTATGCGGTAGTGACGGACGTTAGGGTGCGAGTAAGGTAAGTGTGCGATGTTGACGGTCTGTAGGGGTAGGGGTGGGTTAAGTGAGTTAGGGTTAGGGCGCGGGTTAGGTAAGGGTGCAGTAGTGAATTTTTTGGGTTAGGGGCGGGTTAAGTGAGTTAGGGTTAGGGCGCGGGTTAGGTAAGGGTGCAGTAGTGAATTTTTTTGGGTTAGGGGCGGGTTAGGTTAGTGTGCGATAGTGACGGACCTTAGGGTTAGGGTTTCGGTTAGGGTTGTGGATAGTTGTGTATGCAAGGTTTAGTGTTTGTTTGTTAGGATTTAGGTGTGCTTGTGTTGTGTGTGTGGTTTTTGGTCAGGGAATTTGTTTTGTTTATTGGTTGTTGTGATGATGTGTTGAGTGTGTGCGGTGTCGTGTTTGTGATCTGTTGATGATGTGGTGTCGGTGATGTCGTTGTCGCTGTTATGTGCTGTCGGTGTTATAACCTAGAACCATATATATATATATATATATATATATATATATATATATATACATATAGATTTATATGGGTCTACTTCAAATAAATGAAAGACCCCTAACCCGAAGATGACATTGGCAAGACGAGATCTCTGAAACCTCAGTTTAATGAACGATCACATTGCCGAAACTTTTCCCACAGTAAGTGGACTGAATCACTGCCTATGACTGGTTGTGAACTCTTTTAAATAATTCTCACTAACAATGAGGGAATTAGATCTGATGAAGGGTTTTACATGTACATGACAGCACTCATCTTTTTACTTTTATTGTGATGAACTTCTAAGTTTTTATTAAAGTATTTCACGACGTGCTGGTTGTGCTACTTTGTATTCGTTGCTGGCTATTTTTGGAGCAGCACTTACCTTTAGTAGCCGTACTTTTACTTGTTATTTTTTATACACACACACACACACACACACACACACACACACATATATATATATATATATATATATATATATATATATATATACATTTATATTTATATATATATATATATATATATATATATATGTATATATGTATGTATAGACATATGTATACATATATATATATATATATATATATATATATATATATATACATGTAGACACTCACACACACACACACACACACACACACACACATATGGATATACATATATGGGTTCTGTATGTCTTGTTGACTGATGCATTGGATGATAGCTGGAAGTGCAGGGTTGGTTGTTTGAATGTATGGTTTATCAGGCAGGCATTTGATAAGATAGCTGCTTTGCTGAAACAGGTAAATGGGTTGTTTACTATATGTCTGTGTTTCTGCAAATCTGTGGCTTCGGGTTAGTGTAAGGGTTAGAAAAGTGGGTAGATTAGCTGTGTGTGTGCAATTTTGAATGTTTGGATTAAGTGTTAGATTAGGAGAAAGATTTCATGTGTTTGTATGTGTGTATATGTACATGGGTGCACATGGTGAGTGTCTGAGCCATCTTGTGCAGTGGTAGTGTTATAGAAAGGGAAGTTTTTCAGTTATGACACATGGCAGGGTTAGGATTTGGGTTATCATGCATTGCTTAGCTGGAGCAGTAATAATTAGAATGTGATGAGTAAGGATATGTCTACAGAGCGTAAGGTTCTGTTTGAGAAACATGGCTGAATTGTAATATTCCAAGATGGGCAATTTTCTGGATTATGGAGTAGCTGGTATATTAGCAGTAATTGTAAGTGTGTAATGACACATGGGTAAAAAAGAAAAGTCCTTGGAAAAGGAATCGGGGAAAAAGGAAATTTCCATGAAAAAAACATTGAACACCTAAGAGATGGTCAACCATCTCCAATGAAGTGCATGAAATGGAAAGATTTAGCCGTCTAGTCGTCACCAAGAATTTTCCTTCTCTATATTAGGCTTCTTTACCAGGATGTGGAAGCGCAAACAGATTCATACCCTCATCTTGACCCACTTCTTTTTTGTCTTAAGCTAATTAGACTAGGTATTTGTACCTTTGTCCTTATTTCTTTTAGCCTGATTAATCAAAAACAAATCAAGAACTTTGTAAATATAACAACACAGCATTGATTATATGTCACAGGTTCTCCCATTATCAGTGACAACATTGTGAATGCATATATTCCTTGCTTTCTCTATGGACTATTAAAATTCTCTGTCCAACTTTATCTACCCACATATGCTTACCTGTACTAAATTCCCAAAAAGAAAATACTCAGCCTTTAATGTATGCACACCATTTTTACCTTTTATTTTATTATAAAAAAATCTGTCTAAATGTAGAAATACAAACATCACTCCTAGTTTGGTTGTGTATTTGCGTATGAGAACCACTCAAGTAGGTAATTGAAATATATAAATTTATAAATATATATATTATAAACACTCAAGTAGATCTATTCTAAAATGTGGTAACATCCATTCTAACCCTAGAGCCACACTAGGCTATAATGGTACTTACAAGGGAATAAGATTCCATTTAGAATGAGATAAAAAGTGTTAAAACTAGTACATATCAACACCTAGTATATCTGTGATAAACATTATACTTCAGAGCTGGATCTCTCACTATAGGGTAGATAGTCTAGCCATAACTGAAATGTAGGGTCCCTCCATAAGAAATATTCAAAAGTCCTTCCACAGGGTTACAATAGAGGCATGGCCATAACTCATACAGAAATACTGTTGTGATCTTTCCCTTTCTCGACATCCAAGTTGTCTGCAACATCAGTCTTGTCTTGTAGGCTGTCAAAATAAATAATGCCAAAATGCTGATTGTATCATTCATCTACTTAACCAATGTACTAAAAGGGTAGACTTCTTGCCCCTTCTTTCCTTCCTGAAGTAGAAATTTGCAAATCAGTTTACCTACCACCTGTTGACAGTAAATAATTTGTTATATACTTATATTTGTGGCTGGTGCACCTGTCTATCAACCTTTTAGGTGGTTTAACATTTATGTATTCAGTGCCATAAATGTATACAGTTTACAAGCATGTTGAGTACCTCTGTAATTATTTAGTTGTTAATTTCTTTGTCCTATGATAACCCAGGAAAGCCGACTGAGCCAATGGTCCATTTTTAGTGGAGGCCTGGAGAGAAAAGCTCCACAACAGATTCAAAAACCTTTAAACAATAACTGATAAGTGATTCTATACAAGGAATATATGAAATCATCCTATAAGGACATCAGTTGTTTTCCTTCTATGGTAATTCTGAATATTCACCATTTTTTAAGAACATTTATGGACACATACAGATCAATAAATCCATACCCACTAGCTATGGCCATGCATGTTTCAGCCTTCTTATGTCATCAGCACCGCTAACTGGAATGTTTGACTAACTTTCTGAAACACAGGGTTGTCGTACCAAGCTGATATCCATGACCATTAGTGTGTCTGCAAAATATCCCAACCAACAAACTAAAACAATGAGTAAAAAGGTCACACAGAAAAAAACAGTAAGTAAAAACCAAAAGAAAAGTTTAGCAAGGCTAGACTTTCCACTGATGATTCCTTAAACTTCTTGTATTAGAGGCAATGTGAGATATATGCAAATAACCCTTTAAAAACATCAGGTATTACAGCTATATGGCAATTCTGAATGTCCATGACTTTTTTTTTTCTTTTTAAGTTTACTTCTGGACAAATTCAGGCCAAGAAAGATAAGAAAGAATCCTGCTTTGGGGTCAAGTGATTTTCTATAAATGTACCTACCCTATATAATCTATCTCTCCAGCTACAACAGTGATGAGGACATAACTCTTTAAACTTGTTTGCGCTGATGTATTTAGATTTTAATAAGGTACCCCTAAGTGCTTCTGCAGTGGAGTCTTTGTAATTGCCTGCTGCATCTCTTCATTGCAATGCCCCCCTCATGCAGTTGAGATTCTAATACCCTGTTCCTGCTGATCTTCCTGATATATCACCAGTCTTTAGCTTCCCTCCTCAGATATTCACCTTCTCTACCTGACCTCAATAAATATTTATTGTAAATTGCTCAGTTGCAGCCTTATCATCTGAACTCAGGATAATCCTTCTCCTTTACTCAGTGCTCACCTTTTCCTTTCTTGATATGCTACTTAGAGAGGTTTTGCAGCCAGTGGGTACATATGTTTTGTTATCTTCTCTGATCAACTCTTTCTTCCAATGGGCAGCGATTCTTTTTCCAGATACCTCCTCAAAAGTACCCTTTTGCACTTATTTTACATACTGTGACTGCACTTTAGTAGCTTCAAAAAATATATATATTTTCTGCTGCTGCTTAATCTCACTGTATTACATTGTATCTGCTTGCTGTAGGGCTGTTGTAGGTCGTTTGTGTGGTCTTGTTACACTTGGGCTCCAAACCAGCTATTCTACATTAAGAACTTTTTTTCCTGCACTCTTGTGGCAGACGTATGTTGATTTAACCTGTCTGAGTTGGTGATTGCTGGTGGAAGGCTTATTGCGTGCTTTCCTGATTGGTAGTTAACTTAAAGCTTGATTCTCTTTGCTCAGTTTTAAGGCTTGTTTTGGTTAGCAATGCCCTGCATAGATGCAAAAACCTAGAATCTCAGTTTTCCCTAAACAGCTGTCAGTGAAACCCTTCCAAGCACTGCACTGAGCAACAGTGCCTTATTGAACAACCTTAGCCTACACAAAGTATAGGTCCGTCTTGTAGTCTCAGTGCTACCAGCACAGTCCTGCCAAATTAACCCATTCCCTTTCCTAATAAAACATGCAGTAAGAGCCTACTATTGTGGATAGGCAGTTTCCCATCATGTCTCTGTCCAGCCTGATAGACATGAGCATCCTGAGATAATGAAGTAATTATCTCATGTATATCGACAACTGCTTACTCCTGAAACAAACACATACCTTATGGGAAAGATGTAGTTACACTATGAAATTGTAGGAAAGACTCTGACATACGGAAAACTGAATGCCAAACAGGTTGTCTGCACACACACACTTCCCACATTAAATAAGTACATGACACATAAACCCACATGTGTGGAGGTACTGACTAGTAACTTACCAAAAGATCAGAAACTTCCCAAATGAAAACCACCTATACACATGACAATGCAAAAAACAACCAGAACACACACACACAGACACACACACACACACACACACACACACACACACACACACACACACACACACACACACACATGTCTCTTAACAAATAAGCCCATAAGACAAAACACCACAAAACCTAATGTATTGGTCATAGATGACTCCATTGTGAGACACACAGATAATTCCCCCACCAGGCTGGATAAGTATAGGGGTTATGGCTAGCTGCCTGCCAGGTGCCAGGATATATCAAGTCACTCAAGCACTCAAGTCACCCAACTACAAGTACTGGCATAACTCCCTCAGAGGCCATGTGGGAGTGAATGACTTGAGATGTACCTCACTGGACTTTATGAAGAGAGACATAACTGAGCTCTCAGATTATGTATCACAGGCAGGTATAATCCTAGACTTAAGCAGCATTCTACCTTCTCCAAGGATTATGCCACAATACAAACAGAAAATGATTGACTTTAACAATTACCTTAGCTTCTGGTGTCGGTCCAAACGGATCCAATATTTGTCAGTCTGGGAAGACATGATTAACAGGCCACAATGCTTTGCCAGAGATGGTTGGACTTGTCTCCTATAGGTTTTTAGATACTAGCAAAGGTATTAGCCACCCCTTTTGTGCCTTTTTTAGGCAGTGTCAAAATAACCAACCTCCAAACATAACAAAATCCTCTCTAGATAAACTCAAGCTACTGCTGCTTAAAGCTAGGAGTCTA
The DNA here is from genome assembly GCF_019279795.1 of Protopterus annectens. Lineage (NCBI taxonomy): Eukaryota > Metazoa > Chordata > Ceratodontiformes > Protopteridae > Protopterus > Protopterus annectens. The sequence continues at coordinate 111,990,749 of NC_056728.1, read as the reverse complement.
AACAAGAAACTGCAGTCCCCAGAAGTACTCCTCAGTTTGGAAGATGCTGACATCTGTGCAGTGACTAAGACATGGTTCAAAGATGTGGAAAACACCCTGGCCATGAAGGGCTACAATGTCTTCCATGCATTCAGACCACAAACTTAGTGTGAAAGAAGCAAAGAAGGAGGTGTATCCATCTTCATTAAGGATAAGTACACCTCAACACTGGTCAAAAAGCACGACTATCTTGAGCTACTCCATGTTCAATTAACTATAGGCAAAGCCCCCTACCACTTCATAGCTAGCTAACGGTCCCCCATCATGAAATAGGAAGAGCATACTGCAAACCTAGGCATTCTGGAGTCACTTGCCATACAGCTCAATACCTTACTTATGGGTGATTTGAATAATCCTACCACCTACTGGGAAACATACACAACCACAAAAATGTTGGTTCTTGGACATTTTCAATGCAAATGTTCTGGGATAGCTGGTCATCATGTCCTGGACATAGTACTCACTAACATAGGAGAACATTGCACACCCTGTGTGATTTTCTCCCTGGTAAGATGGGACCATAAATCCGTCTCATCCGATGCAATTATAACACAAGATGCCCCATCAAGCTCAAAGACTCAAGATTTTTTCAAAGAAATGTTGCCTCCTATTAAATGATGGTATAAGAAGTTTCAAAGTCTCTTTGCATGCAGATAGCACAGAATACACCAATGCCACTGTATAACCACTTATGCAGTTGACTGTACCTGACCAGATTTAAAGCAGGTCTTGCTGAAAAAAACAAACCAATGGTATAAACAAGCTATATAAGAAGAGAAAGAAACTAATGTCCAAGAACAAGAGGGAACTGGCTCCGCAGAGGAAGAAATCACTCTCATGCTTAAACAGACAAACTAGAGATCTTGTCAAGTCCTCCAAAGCTAATTATGAAGCAAAAATAGCCTTCCTAACTAAGGATAATCACAAGGCATTCTTTAACTATGTCCAAAATCTAAAACGGAATACCCAGCTATGAGCTGAACTGGTTGTGGATGGCACCACCCATACTCAACTGTAGACAATAGCCAACCTGCTAGATGACAGATTTGGAGCAACCCCCCCCCCGGCCCCTGCAGTTATCCCCCAAGTATACCTGCCACCATTCCTATTACCTCAAGACAGCAGGTCATCTCAGTGCTCTCCAAGGCCAAAAATATGACATCAATGGGACCAGACAACATCCCATGTTGCCTTTTAAACAACTTAAAATATGACCTAACAGACCCACTTGGATCCCTATCTAAACATAGCCTGAAAACTGACTATGTTATGATGGAATGAAGGACAGCAACTAATCCCTCTACACAAAGGAGGACCATCAACTGACCCTGGGAATTATAGGCCCATAAGCTTGACTAGCATCATCTGGAAGGCCATGGAAAAAATCATTATGGACCTAATTAACAAAGACATATGTAGATAATCTTCAAACTCTGTACCCGATCCAGTTTAGATTTGTTAAAGGTAGATCATGCCTGTTAAACATGGTTGACTTCTTAGACAAATTCACCAAGGCCCTGGATGAGAGAAAGACAGTGCATATCATCTTTCTTGACCTAGCCAAGGCATTTGACACAATCCCCCACTCAGGTATTATAGAGAAAGTCTCCCAAATGGGAATTAACCACTACATTACCAGATGGGTAGCCAACTGGCTCACCAACAGGACACAATGTCAAAGCGTGTGGCTTCACCTCTAGCAAAAGGCAAGTCACCAGTGGCATACCACAGGGTTCTGTGCTGGGCCTCTTACTATTCAGAACTTATTTCTTAGAAGTCCAGACAAACTTGGACAGCCTGTGGCTGACCAAGTTGGCTGCAGATTGCAAATTGGGGAAATCATTGAGTCCCTCTAAGAATGTTAATATACTGCAGACAGGTAAAAGTAGACAAATGATTGGTGACAAAGCTATGAATTAAATGCAACAAATGCATCATTATTCCCTTTGGGAAAGCTGACATCCCTACTAATTACATTATAGACAGCACCTCCCTAAGTGTACACCCAGTGGTATATGACCTGGGTACTCAAGTTGATAGCAATCTGAAATTTGACCACCACTTATCCACAGTATTAAGGAAATCCTTCTATGTGGTACATTTTATAAGTAAAGGCATCACATCTAGATCTAAGAATGTTACAATTCCATTACACTCGGCCCTCATCAGACCAATAATTTAGTACAATGCTCCCTTTTACATGTACTTCACCAGACACCTGCAACAATTGGAAATACCACAAAGGTATCTCACCAAGAAATTACAGGATACACAAACCAAGTCTTACAGGAAAGACTGAAAGCCCTGTCACTGTATTCCATCTCCTAAAGGTTGCTAAGGAGTGACTTGTGACTTGTGCCTTGCTTACAGGGCAATGTCTGACCAGGCCCTGATGGAAATGCTACATATTCATAAATCAAACTGCACAACGGTCATTTCCTCCAAGGATCTTAACCTAGCCTCTGTCACAAACAGGTCATGCTGGAAAGGCAGATACATCTCCTAGAGACTGCCACTTCTCTGGAACAAGCTTCCAATTCAAGTGATACAGATCCCCTCCCTGACCCTCTTCAAACGCAACCTATATCAATCGATAGGTAACTGCAAATTATCTCCTGGAGTGGCGCCCGTGTCTGTCCTGGACAGAGGAAGTTGGTATTAACTACCATAGACCCTTACCTCTGCAAACTTCATTCACCTAACCACTGACAATTGGGGCAACTTGGAATAAACATGGATAGGCTCTAGGGCTGTTAGCCTAGTAACCTTTTATGAACTATGAACCTATGATATTTCATCCCAGAACACTAACTTCCATTACTATTTTTAAAATGAACAGTTATATTAAGTGTTTTATCACCAAATCTGGTTTCATTTTTGCTTATACATGAAAGTGCCAAAAACTGTAACAGAACCATAGCAATGCAGGGAAATTGAACTTAACTTCAGGAATCATTTCTGGAACTTAAGCTAATGGAATTGTAAGTTAGTGTCCCTGATTATTATTAGTATCAATACAATCAAACTGTTTGGTATACTTACCTGGTCAGGGTTATACTTTGATAAAACCCCATCCCCATGAAATTCTTCTAATACATCTTTTAGCTTCTTTGTAGAATCTGAAAGAAAAAAAACAATGTTGCCATTACTATATTCTCTAATTTACTGAAGTTCTTTTCAACTAAAATGTATTTACAATGACAGTTCTGAAACATGATACTCCATTTTCAGTGGAGAAATTATATAAGGGAACATTTTAGTGACAGATAAAATGGTATTTGTTTAATTGCTAAAAGTAGCTAACTTACCAGATATAGCTGTACTGGTTTGAAAGTAGTCACACAAGTGTTAGGATTAGAAACTCTGTCTTGTAAAACAGAAACTAGACCAAATATATAGGTTTTTGATTGGACATACAACAAAGTACCTGGAAAATAAGGTGCAAGGCATGAAATGCAAGAAAGGAAAGCAAAAATAGTGAATGAATGTCTTAGGTATCATTCATGCTATTAAGGTTTGTGGGAGAGATAAAGCACATCCTTGCATTCAAATGAAGGAAGGCAGAGAACGGTCCTTCATAAGATGTCAGTCCATGGCAAAATGTGCATATACACACATGGTTACAGGGATGGTTAAAAATAGCACAGTGGGAGCTGCAGCCCTGAGCTCCTGACATACACTGCAATGATTACTTATTTGTTGAAATTTCTTGTAGTAAACGCTAGCTCCTTTAAACAGAACTGTATATCTGAGCCATATTTAACAGGTTCCAGAACTATTAAGTTGCCAGTAAATTAAATATAAGGATATGGGAAAGGAAACGAGAGCAGAATAAAGCTATTGCTGGGAAGGAAAAGGTAAAAGTGACATGGGGGTTACAAACAGCAGACATGTACTTTGTAAATAACAGTAGTGAATTAAGTGGTTATGCTCTAGAACCTTGGTAAGCAGAACAGTAAAGATAACAACACAGCCGAGATGCCTGAATGTGTTCTAGAGTTTAACTCTGACTGACCCAGCTTTATAACAGACGCTCCTGCACTCAGCTGTGTCACCCTGCAATTTGTACATTTCTTGTAGTTTTGTTTGTCATTCCTTCCAGTATGGAAGTGACCTGGAACTTCTTTTAATGAGCACCATACAATAGTGAATATTTCTTAACCATTACTAAGGCTATCCTTAGGAAGAGAACATTCCTGCTTAAGTATATATATCACAGCTACTGAGTCAAAATCATCTCAAATAACTGGAATATCTAGAGCCAGTGACAAGGTACATAATATGCTGGTGGCCAACCACATTTTCTGTACAACATTTTACAAAACAAAACAATATTGGCAAAGAACATTTTTTGTAACAAAATTAAAAAGGTACAGGTAAATGTAGGAGCTGTTCCCAGTGCCAAAGCATTCTGGAAGGTACATATACAGTATAGTAATTGCTACTCTTTTGGTTTAGTTTATATTGCAAAATGTTCTGGATGCATTGACTTTTATGTTACTAAAACTAAAAGATTATTTAAGAAAAGAATTGTGAGCACTATTATGACATTCAGAATGCTAATTCAAATAATGCTCTTTATAAACATTCTTTAGTTTGTAATAAATTCACTAAATTTTTGTTTGACATTTTGGAGATTGTAAGGAAGGAATCAAGAGGTGACGCATGGGAGACCACCATAGCATACAGGGAACTCTTTTGGCAGTTGTGTCTAAAGGCATCTTCATTTCCCAGTATCAGCGATAGTATAACCATTACCCCTGCTTTAACATTAAGAGTTGTCAAATTATAACAATATATACAATAATAGTATGGGCAATCTTAAAAAAAGCAGCATAAAATACTTTTTATGATTTTTACATAATATATTTGACAGGTATTTCTATTTTCCAGACAAATGAACTTGTATCTTGTGAATTTTATAATCCATGTTTTTCAGCATTAGTTGTATTATTTGCTTTATTATACAGTAGCATAATATAATATTTAACACTGTTTTTATATTTGAATTCACAACAGATTTTTAATTGAATTAAGGGTACTTATGTATTATCGCAACCAGATTTGCAACCTGCGATAAATTTGTTGTGGTTTGCCGAAAAAAATTCTGTTACCCTTAAAAGGGGTGTGTAAAGAAATAATTATTAGTGTGCCTCACTATGTGTGAGGCAGGAAAAGGAATAGCGATCACTTTTTGTATTCTTGGGTGGCGTACTTTTCTGATGTAACTTGTTTTAGCATGAAATTAATGTGACTGCTGCTTCACACTCGTCCTTATCCAATCTCATCTTTCTTGACGTTCTTAATGTATGGCAACTTTGGATGCTCTGTAAGTCATGTAACTATGGGTATTGTGTAGATCCTGTGTTTTATAGCTCACACTATCTTGCCATGGGAATGGCAATGCTGTTAATACCTTTCAGTGGACTTTCTAACGTGTTCAGAATTGCAAGTCATGCATTTTACAAAATGTCGGTTAGCTGTAATATTACTTTTATTTATTCGGTTTTCCGCATACTTCTTTTTGTGTAAAAACTGTAGCTTGCAAGATGTATAATAAAGATGTACAAAATGTAATAAAAAATTAGGTCATTTTTCACCAGACTCGGAAGCAGCAGGCATGTTTATTGCATTATTCAGTAAGTTACATCGGGAAAGGACGCTACCCAGGAAGAGGATTTTTGTCATTATTCCTCTTCCAATATCATTAGTAATGTGACAGAATATTAGGTATTAGGTTACATGCCCCTTTTCATGTTATTATACATTATTTTGTGAATAAATCACAAATAATCACAAGTCACGAATCTGGTTGCGATAATACATAAGTACCGAATTAAGTTTTTTTGGTTTTAGCAAAGTAATTCACATGTGTATTAGAGGAATCATATTTTTTAAAAAACTATGCTGGTTAATTTAACCATGTGACATGGTGTTATAAAAGTATCAATATGATTGGTTTAATTCAGTTCAGATGACGTTTCTGTTGAGGTTCAATGAGACAAAAGTATATGGTAGAATGTTTAGATACAAAAGTGTTCTTTTTTTTTTTTTTCTTTTTACATTATTAAAAAAGATAATCTGTGGTTCAGTTTTCTGCTGTTTCATCACTTCTTGGAGATACACATTATACTGCAACAACTTAGAAACACTTCAGTGGTTTGTATTATAAGTTTTGCAGTGGTTCTGTTTTCTGCCATTTTGGTTCAGTGTTAAGATTAGTGCCCCCGTATTTTGAAGGTATGTTCAACAGCACTTTACTGCTCTGTCTGAAAAAAAATGCTCACTGAAAAAAAATTGCCAGGAGCCTTGGGCATCAGCAGTGCAACTCCAGTATAAACATAAGTATTCTTATGACACTTTTCACGTGCCACTCTCCCAATGGAAGAATGATATATAACACAAAAAAAAATGCACATAATAATCATGCAAATTTTCAGCACTTTATATTGCACAAAGATGAAAATGCATATACTTTACCTGTATTATTAAAATGTCTGCAATGCATAGTAACAAAGTTCTTCACACAAGAATATATATTTTAAACTACAGTTTCCCAAGTCAGATATTAAACAGGCAAAGGGAGAAGCAAGAGCAAGGAAAAATTATAGTTTGCTTATAAATAAACAGAATTGTGAATGTTTTCCTCGGTCTGATGCTACTCAATAGTCTTCTTGCAAACATTATCCACTAACACAAGAAAGGTATGAGCTTGAGTCCATAGATCCTTTACATCATTGTTTACAGTGTTGACAAGAGTACACTCAGCAGCTTCCTAGAATAATAGGGATCATGAAATCCCCCAACTCTGCAAATGAAAGGCTTCTAATTTCAACAAGAACAGGTGATCCTGTGAGTCTCAAATGTAAAATAAATTGCAATTTCAGGACAAGTCCACAAGTCCTTGTTCTTAAACCTCCAAAGCATTTTCCCAGCATGAAATACTATGGCCACCATATTTTAGCTTTACACACACACAGACACACACACACACACACACACACACACACACACACACACACACACACACATATACACACACGCGTGCATACACACACACACACACACACACACACACACACACACACACACACACACACACACACACGCATACACATGCGTACTGTGGGTTCAATTTGAGTAGGTGTTGGTCTGTTGTGCTGTAGGGAAAATATTAACTTGCCCTCAGTAAATTCATGGAATTGCTGAAACAATCTTTGCTGAATGAGGGTCGATGATCCAGTGTTTGCTGCAATTGCATTTTGACGAACTAATATAGACCCCCAAATTTAGCATATTAAATTACATTATATCTGCTTAAGGACAGAAAAAGGCAATAAACTTATATAGTCTCTCCCTAAACTGCATTTAGACAATGGGCTGCTAAGTGTACATCATCACCATGACTGGAGAATGGGGTTGGGGGGTAGCATAATGGTTAAGGCATTTACATATCAGACACAAAGTACAGGGTTTAATTCTCACCTTGGGAAGCATGGCTAGGCTTAATAAGGTCCCCTGGGGTCATTAGCTGTGAAGCAATGACTGACTGAAAAGCAAACAGCCTCCATTTTTTGTGCCTACTATATGCAGGTTTGATGGTTTGATGTGTAAAAATAATAAAGAGAAAAAAATTCAACTATTTTAAGTAACTGCAATAGTAGTTGCAAACAATTGTTATTTCCCTTACCCAGGTTTAAAAAAAACATCTTTTAGAGAGACTGAAAAATGAAAACAATGGAATTAAAATTGTGTGTGTTTGTGTGTGAGGAGAGACAGACAGCGTGAGCAAGAGATCCCATACCTCTCAAATTCTTTGCTCAGTAATTTACTTACAAAGAAATGTTATCAAACAGTGGCACTGCAGGTAGCACACTCACCACTGCTGCAGAAGTTTGTGGGTTCTATTCCCACATTGGGTAGATGCATTGTTGATACTGCAGTGCAGTATAAGGGGAGATGCTACATTTTGAAGTGTGTCTCCCTTCAGATGAGATGTTAAACCAAGGCCTCCATTTGCTTGAGTTGGTGGTTGCTCAGAGGGAAGTAAAAGATCCCAGTGGCACCTATCACAAAGAGAAGAGGATGTTCCCCTATGCCCCAGCCACATTTAGCCTAGCAGTAAAAATACTATGTTGGGTCTCCCTGAAAAAAAGGTGACTAACCTGGTCAACAAAGGAGAATTAAATAAAATTTTCTTCAGCACTAATTATCAACTTTCGTCTTTTCCCGGTTAGGGGTCGCCACAGTGGCACTCCATTCTGCTCATGATTGGCAGTGGATTTTTACGGTGTCGAGTTGCCAGCCCGATGCCCAGCCTTCAATGAAGGCACATCAGCACTAATTATTGAACAATAAGAAATTATAACATCTGGAGTTACTGATCAAGTATAATCTTATTTGCCAGGAACTAAAGGAGGCAAATAAGGAATGTTCTATAAAATCAGGGAGAGTGTGTGTGTGTGTGTGTGTGTGTGTAGGGAGGGGGTGGTGGTTGCAATGTTTTGAACTAAATTTTTTATTTTCATTCATTTGATCACAATGACAGGTAAAGTGCACTCAGTTAACAAACTGGCAGTGATTTTGTCTGTGTGTGTGTGTGTGTGTGTGTGCGCGCACTCTTCTATGTGTCTATGCTGACATTAAATACCTAGTTAAATACTACTTTGAATGTAAAATACTTTCATTAACAACAATCATATATGCTATGGCTTCTTTGCAACATTAGCTGAAGGAACTGTTTTACATAGTAAAAAAGCAAAGAGCATTATTTTAGATATCTACTGGTCATAGGTTTTTTACTGATGATATTTTATTAACCCTATCAAATTCCAGAGAGTCATTAGGAGAGCTAGAAGAAGTAATGGAGAAATTCTATAAGATTTCAGGTCTACACTTTAATAGATCAAAATCGAAATTTCTATTTTTAAATAAGAAAAAAAGCTACAAGTTACAGTTAAATCCATCATAGGAAAACAAGAACTTACGCTAAATTATTTAGGAATAGTGTTATGCAAAAATATAAATGAAACAATATTAATAAATTATAAAAACATTATTGAAACAATAAAATCTATATAGAAAAGTGGAACAAAATTATATTAAATTTTCAAGGCAGATTGCAATTAATAAAAATGGTCTTATTGCCAAAAATACTATATGTAGCATTAGCAATACAGTTAATTCCTGAAAGATGCATTCTTAAAGAAATAAACTCATGTTTAATAACATTTTTATGGTGTCCCAAAAATAATAGAGTAGCTCTAACTCATCACATTAGACCCTGGAAACAAGGAGGATTGAACTTCCCAGAAATAGAAACATATATAAAAGCATCTGTGCTTAAAATTACAGTAGACTGGATAAACCCAAATTATTTTGCCAACTGGAAAGAATTAACAACGGCTATATTAACAAATGAATTTAATCTGTTAAAAGCATTTTTAACAGTAGACAAATCAAACAAGCCCTGGTACATACTATGCATAAGTATACAACAGAATATAATATAACAAAACCTTCTAAAACAACACTGATTAATCATTACATCAATTCCTTTAGGAAACTTATCAATGCAAACATAGATCTAAAACTTTGGTTTGACCTTTTAACCCCATTTACCATCACTTAGAACTTTCCTCATAAAATATATAGGGAAACAATAACCTCCTGGGAACAAAATGGATTCTTATGCTGGTTTTGATGTGTAAATAAATTAAATATTTTAGACATACATATGATAAAAACTACTTACAATATTCCATCACAGGACTGGTTGACCTTAAAAAGCATTCTAATGTACACTCGCGATTTATGCAGATTAATTAATAATTCCTCGTTTAAAGTTAGTTCAAATCTAACAAGTTTTCTATATAAATTTATATATAATAGTTGTGAAAAGAACAATTCCATTTCAAATCTATATAAAGAGTTACTAACATATAAAACAATTCCCAAACCATCATACTGGCAGTTCTTAACAAAAGACCCTCCTAAACAGTAATGACAGGAGGAAGGAGGAGGTGGCAGAGGCAGCAGATTATAGGGACTCATGGGTCCCTGAATCTTCTGAAGTAGTACTTCACAAAGAAGGTTTTATACTCACTGAATGGACACCCAGAATACATGACTGGCAGTTAAAAGAAGAAATTAAAACTAACATCTTACATTCAGTTAATTACACCTCTACCACACAGTACTGGAAAATGTTTAACTGGAAATACTTACACAGAGCATTTTTAACACCAGATAGAATTAACAAGATCAGTACTACTACAAATGGTTTTTGCTGGAGGTGTGAAAAGTCAAATAAAGCAGACTGGATTCATATTTTTATGAATGTAATAAAATTAAATCATACTGGAATGGAATCCATCATTTTTTACAAGCTTTATTTAATGAATCCTTTACCGTATCTGAAGCATTGAGTATACTAAATGTAAATGAAGGTCCCTACCTGAACAAGACAGATATGTATTTGTTATGGACAATACTTGTTATATCTAGAAAATGCATTAAAAGAAGGTGGAATTCAAATACAACCCCGACCTTGGAAGAATTCTACACTTTACTGAAGACAACTGCATAGATGGAAATAAAAATCAAAGAACTACGAATCTATCCCAGGCCATTGGTAAATAATCCTTGGAAGAAAGTTATATCTTTATTGGACACTCTGCAATAATCAATATTGTATCTCTGATAACTGATCTGTTAATTCTATATGTAATAACATACAGTGTATATAGCTGAAAGTCAGGCTATTGTAAATATTGTATATAGTTGTTTTAAATGATATTTCAAAATATTATGTAAATGTTATTTTAATTGAAAATAAAAACATTTTTTGAGAAAAAAAAGCAAAGAGGAACTTATCAAAAGCAAAGAGCAACTTACCAGATATCCAATTGCTAAATGCAATAATGCCCTCCCGGATGGGTATTATTGGGGGAAATAATGCACTTGCGGGGGTGTAGAGGCACTTTGCATGCATCATCAGACCTCATAGCACCCTTACATGGGTGATGTTTCCCATGTACCATGCACTATTGCTTGCTTAACATTCTATTTCCCCTCCATCTCTATCTTTGCACTTACTTTTACTTTACCTGTCCGATTAACTGCCAGTCATATATTCTGGTTGTCCATTCAGTGAGTATAAAACCTTCTTTGTGAAGCACTACTTCAGAAGATTCAGGGACCCATTAGTCCCTATAATCTGCTGCCTCTGCCACCTCCACCTTCCTCCTGTCGTTACTGTTTAGGAGGGTCTAAATTATAACCTCGAATGATTAAAAGAGTGAATGCTCTTTAATCGACCCTATAAAATCGAAAGCACTAAATCACGAACACACGAAACAGAAATGTTTTCCCAGGGAAAAAAAACACTGCTCCACAAAAAAAAAAAAATTCCTAAAACCAAACAAAGTGGGACGTTTTGCCCCTCACAGTCCCCCACACCCCCCCTACTTAAATATACCAACTCTGAGATCATACCACAGTGGAGGAAATGGCAAAGTCCCGAAAACGGCCCAGTGATTTTTTTCCCCGGGAAAAAAATCGCTGTTCCATGTGTTCAGGATTTAGTGCTTTCAATTTTAAGGGCGTTCACTCTTTTAATCATTCGAGGTTATAATATAGACCCATTTAGAATTATCCCTTTATATTTCTGAATGTTTTGTCCCACATATATTCAATTTTCACATCAGAAAAGCTCCATATCCTACGTTGTCCTGTGATATTTCTTCCTCTCACCTCTCTCCATCATCCTGGTAGTTTTCCTCTGGATCCCTTCCATTAGTCTGATATCCCTTTCCTTATCTGGCCCCCAGAACTATTATACCCTTGCTTCTGAATTTTATCCCCAGAGAATATACCCCAGCATTCTGTTTGCTGTTGCCTCTGCCTCCAGCTCTGCTCATGGTGATCCAGTTAAGGTATAATCAGCATCTCATAATCCAGGGGATTAATTTATGTGATGAAACTTTTTAATAAATGTGTATAATTATGTTCTAGAATGGGATATTTATTTATGTTATGCATATTCTCTAATAGACTCTTATCTACAGGAACCCTTCTTATATGTATGTGCGTGTGTATGCATGTGTGTGTGTGCGTGTGTGTGTGCGTGTGTGCGTGTGTGCGTGTGTGCATTTGTGTGTGTGTGTGCATTTGTGTGTTTAGGCCTTCACATGTGGAATGCTACAGTTACAGGAAAAGATTGCTGTTGGTTTCAATTGTTTACTTCTTTTTAAGATTCCTATTGAAAATTTTTATAAACAATTATTTGTCCGTGTATAAAAACATATTTCCAATAAGATTCTTTCAGTTATGCCAGTAAATGGCTGAAATTGACAAAATTAATATTTATTTTTATGTTTTTGAGAAGCATATGAGGTCATCTAGGGTAAGTCACCTAGATGCCACATTACCATTAAAATTATATAAAAAGACAGTGGTAATACCTTTTGTAGAGAAGTGGTCCCTATAATTTGCTTTGTATGACATCTTTCTTTCCCTCTCTCTCCTTTCTGGGTTATAGGTGAGCTGCTAACGGAAATACCAAAAGAAAATATCCAAAAATATAGCCTCTGCAGCCATTGAAATGATAGGCAACACTCTTGTAAATTAAAACATATACTAAGTTTATTAAATACTTAAAAAAAAAATTGGTTAAGTGATCTCGTCTTTAAATATTTACAGACCAAAAGAACTGATGTTCTTTGTAAAAAAAAAAAAAGATCTATGTATAGGCTAAGACCATTTGAATTCTGCCAGCCATGCACCAAGCCAAACATGGGGGACCACTACACCACCCCCAGTGTGTGTGGCCATCTCTGGTGAGATCTGACCACAAATCAGTCTCGCTAGAAGTAACTACAACACAAGATCCCCCCACCTTAGCAACAAACAGACTAATAAACCTCTCCAAGGCCAGTTACAGCTACTTACATGATGGCATAAATAGCTTTATATGCCCCCCGCTGATGCATCAGGCACCTATGCTAAGTTATACACTAATGGTTTATACAAGCACCTGTACAACTGTATTGACTCTGCCGTACCTGATAGAACCAAAGCAAGAGCTTCAAGGAAAACCAAACCTGCCTGGTGGACATCTGCCATTAATAGGCCATACAACAGGAGAAAGAAATTGCTGTCTAAGAGTAGGAAGGAATATTCTCAAAGCTGGAAACAGTCCCTGTTCAACTTAAACAAGCAAATAAGACTCCTAGCGAAGTCCTCCAAAGCTAACTATGAATCCAAATTAGCTTCCCTAACTAAGGATAACCACAAGGCTTACTTTAGTAACATCTGTAACCTCAAAGGTAAGGCCCAGATTTGTGCTGAACTCATAGTTAATGATACTACGTATATAGAACCTGTGGAGGGGACTCCACCTCCTTCTGCAGACCCGTAACTAGTGGTGTTCCACAGGGACTGGTTCTGGGACCTTTACTGTTCGGAATCTACTTCTCTGAAGTACAGGCTAAAACTAAGGACTGTGGCTGACAAAGTTTGCTGATGACTGCAAACTTTGAGCAATCGCTGAAACCCCTAGCAGTGTCAGCATCCTGCAAGAAGGTCTTACATGGACCAATTACTGGTGGCAAAGTCATGGCCTTAAATTTAATGCACAGAATGTATTATCATCTTCTTTGGCGAGGGTGATTTTCCTGCAAACTACTAAATCAATAACAATACCCTAAGCACACAATTAGTGGTGAGAGATCTGTTCACACAGGTTGACAGCAACCTTAACTTTGATCACCATGTCTCCACAGAGGAAAGAAAGTCATTTTATATTGCTCATTTCATAAGTAAGGGTATTGCCTCCAGAAGAAAAGAGGCTATAACTCCCCTGTACTTTTCCCTCATCAGGCCAATAATAGAGTACAACACTCCCTTTGGTATGTTTCTTTCCAAACACCTGCAGCAATTGGAGAGACCATAAAGGTTCCTTACAAAAAATATTCAGGGTCTTCAAGATCTGTCTTATGTGGACAGACTGAAATCATTGTCACTTTACTCTGTGTCATACGGCTGCTCAGAGGTGACCTCTGCCTTGTATATAGAGCAATCTCTGACCCAGCTTTAATGAAAATGCTGCACATTAGGAAGTCAAATCGCACACGGGTCACTCGCTCAAAGGACCTTAACCTGGTATGTGACATCAACAGGTGTAGTCCCATCTTTGGAACAAGCTTCCTATTCATGTTAAAGAAAGCCCCTCGATGACCTATTTAATCTCCATTTGGATGATTGAACAGGTAACTATAAATTCAACATGGGGGTTCCATCTGTGTCCCTCTTAGACAGGGGCAATAGGTGCTGATTTTAGTGTCTGCTTGAACCCGATACCCTTGGGAACATGGGTTAAACTTGGCTAGGCTTGTAAGGGCCCTGGGGACGTTAGCCTAGTAACCTCCTATGATCTTATGATCCTAAGCCAAAGTCAGTCACCCCCCCCCCCCAAATCCCTGCACATTAAAGAACATACAAAACACTTATCTATCATAAAATGAATAATCTTTGCTGTCCTTTTTTTTTAACACATGCATCAATTAGGTATTGTCATTTAAACTTGATGGTTTTGTGCAATCTGATCTAAGTTGCCACAACAATGTCTTGTACTCCAGTGTTTTCCAGTCCCCTCCCCATGGGAATGTAGCATTTTTTTTTCTAAAGTTAAAATAAATAAATAAATTCTTTAAAATGTATACAAGTTAATGAGTACCTTGCTAAGGCACTCTTGTCATCCCAGGGCTTAATACTGTAAACATGTTGGTAAGTCTTTTTTTGTAGGGATTGTTTGGTTTTACCTATATAAAGTGAATCACAGGACTGGCAGATTGCCAGATAAATCATACCCTTCACAGCATAGTCGAATCACCCCTTATCTTGCCATATATGTAATTTTGTAGAGTACACCCCTCAACCCTTAGACTGATGTAAGAACATTGACTGCAATGTCTGCATTTAGCGGTATCTGTGTAATCTATACATGGTTTACCTTTAAAAGGCATTCCAACAAACCTTTAAGGTTGTTATTTCTTCTAAATATAAAATTCAGGGACTTACCCAGTGTTTCACTGAGAATAACAACATGCTTAAAAATACCCCAATGTTTCTTTATAACAAAACAACTCATAACAGACATTAGGGTTTTTCTGTAACAAAGGAAGTTATTACCTGCTTGATCTTGTTAACAAATTCTGTAGTTAATTCCCTGCCCATGTAATCATCATCCAGTAGGTTCATAGTTATATACTACAGTAAAGACCACCAGAGCCTTTATAAGCCTAGCCATGAAATCCAACCCAATTGTGTCTCTATGTGTTATAGGGCTTTTATTAGGTGAGTTATGTTAGTTTGGAGGTTTTGAGAGACTTGGGGGGGGGGGGGTATATTAGTTTATGCATTACTGTCCGCTCTATCAAATACACTGGGGCCAGAGCTGGGGTGAATTTCCAATTTCCCATCCATTGGTCAAGGGTATGCTTAAATATGGTTAGGGACAGATGTTGGTTCACATGGATGGGGAGCCTGCTCCAGAGCATGGGGATCCTCTGAGACACATATCTGTCTCATCAACGTCTTATTTATGTCACAAGTAAAATTTACCCAGAACCAAACGTCCAAAACAAAGCACTAGAAGGTCCAGTAATCACAACTCCAAAGCTGAATAAAATAAAGGTGAGTCAATTGATTCAAAATATACAAATACTTAACCCTTAACTGGGTCACCACGTTTTTGTCCACATACAAGCAGAACTTCTTCAGATAACATTTGAAAAATACATTACCTCTATTTATACCCCTCCCACTTCAAGTTTAATAGAATAATTAGATAAATTAAATAATCAAGCCATTCTTTAATACCTTAAAATATAAACATTTAAAATCATATGTGTAACTGTGCTTATGAAAGTAAAACCACCTAAAAATGTTCCACATTATCAACAACAAATAAAATGTGTTTGTCCAAATACAAATTGTGAACTCTCAAAAAAATGTTTTTTATTTATTTATTGAAACACTTAACAATGCTACCATCTCCTGGTCTAGTTTTTCTAAAGCTTAGCTGATCTAAGTTTGAGAACAGGGGCTAATGAAACATGTTCATTTAAGCCTGGGACCCTATTGGCTTCCAATTTTAACTACCAAAAGAGCTCCCTAAACTCTATAGTACTTTCCCAGGGAAGTCCCCTGGGGTCGAGTTCAACTTTTTCAATGACAAAAAAAACATAGACTGCCAAAGTGCAAGATAAACTATGTTTGTATAGGGTATTGTTTACATCCTGCTTCTTTATATCATTAAGATGTTCATAAATATGCCTCTTGAATTTCCTAGTGGTCTTTTCTATAGAGAAAGCTTCACATGTTTTACAGATGGCAATATATATCACTCCAGTGGTGTCATCATTGCGATAAACATTTGTTTCAAGCCTTTTTTCTGTCCAGTATATAGACTGAATCACCCTAGGATACATTGGTAACAAGTACCACACTTATAAGTCCCTTTTCTCTGTCTATTCTGTTTGATTTTTCTTTGTGTTCTAACATTTGCTTGATATTCCTACCTTTCCTGTAGGTAAATGTAAGAGGGTCCTTAAATAATTTATCCAAGTCCGAATAGTTACCAAACCTATTCCAATTATTGGAAACAATATTCCTAGTATTTGGGTGCATCCCTACAAAAATTCATAAATAACTTACTAATCTAGTTAATTTCTGTAAACACATTATTGACTTTGTCCATTTGTCTTTGCTCTGAAACACCCAACATAGGCTCAAACCTAGCCCCCCCCCTTTCCTTGTTAATTTCCCCCATAATTTCTTCTATCACATCTAATGGATATTTTCTCTTCAAAAATATATCTTTCAGTTTCTTACTTGACATATCAAAATCGTTATCCATAGAGGTCATTCTACTCCTAATTAACTGTCCTTTCAAAATTCCCTTCTTTTGTTTGAAAGGATGGGCACAAGTAAAAAATAAGTAAGAGATAGAAAATGTACTTTTTCTGCACACATTAGACTTGAATTTCCTATCCTCAATTATCTTTTCTATCAGTACATTCACATACTGTAGTTTCTCATGGGAAATACTATGAGTAAACATTAGAAATTCCATGGTGGCATTTATGTATTCTATAAATTCTTTAAGTAACGCCTCGGGTCCAGTCCAAAATCTAGGTAACGTCAATAATAATTCCAATACTGGGCATATTCAGAATGAAAAATACATTTTTCTTCCCAAGTAGACAAAACTAGATTCGCATACATGGGGGCACAACTGGCCCCCATGGCTACCCCACTAGACTGCTTAAAAAATTCTCCCTCAAAATAGAGGAAGTTGTGTTTGAGTACCAAGTCCATGAGTACTATTAGGACTAATAAGGTGGCATTTTCAAAGCCCCCCTTAACTCTGAGTGCCTCCTCAAACCAACCGAGTCCTAATTTGTGGGGTATAACACTAAATAAATCTCGAATGTCTAGGGTAACAAATATTAACCCATCCTGATACAAGTTATCTGTAACGCTCCTAAGAAAGTTCCAGGAGTCTTCAAAATACTGACCTTCTCAGTCCAAACCTTCTTTAACTTTGAATCTAAAAAACTGGCTAAATGGTAGGTTTTAGAACCTGTAGCAGCCACGATCGGTCTGAGTGGTGGATTATCTACATTTCTCCACAGGGATTGAATGGCTTAATGTGACCTTGATGGGATATCAAGATTTGAGTAATACAGAGGTTACCCATGTTTTAGAGTTTATGGAAATGGTATTACAGAACAACTTTGTTTTTTTTCCCCCGATGGTGACTTTTTCAAGCAGGTAAAAGATGTATCCTTGGATGCAGCTTATGCCCCCTGTTTATGCCAGTCCATTCTTCTGTTGGTCAGAAAAGAACTATGACTTCAGACATCAAAAATCCAATAAATAGATAGCTGATTTTAGATATTTGGATGATATATTTATTGCACAGGATGGAATTTGCACAATGGCTACAGGAGTCTAATGAGTTTTCTTGAATTTCCTTTTGACATTAAGTCTATTGTAACTATTTTTTGGCTGTGTTGTTAATTAAAGGTGAGTCAGGTGAGATAAAAAGTAACATTTTTAGAAAAAAACAACTTACAACAGTTTTTTACCTCACACTAGCTGCCATCTACATCACTAAAATGGGGACTGTTCAAAGGTTAGTGCCTAAGAGTGTCTAGACTGCTATCTGATGGCAACACCTCTTTGAATAAAACTGAACAACTTAGGTTTATGTTTTTAGAAATAGAATATCTGGCCAATTTGCTAGTGAACATTTTTAACAGTGTCATTGATGAATGGAATGCTAAATACCCACCTATCATTAAACATGGAGTGATTACATGGACATGGATTTAACTGCATCATAAAACTGAACAACTTAGGTTTATGTTTTTAGAAATAGAATATCTGGCCAATTTGCTAGTGAACATTTTTAACAGTGTCATTGATGAATGGAATGCTAAATACCCACCTATCATTAAACATGGAGTGATTACATGGACATGGATTTAACTGCATCATCTGTTAACAAGATTAAGCAGATAAAAGCTTCTCTTATTACAGAATACACCCTAGACTTTGGTGTGATTTGTGGTGTTATTAAGAAACACTGGAATATTTTTAAGCATGTTGGTATCCCCAGTGAAACACTGGGTAAGTCTCCGAATTTTATAATTAGAAGAACAACTTTATTGTTGGAAATGCTTTTCGAAAGCTAAACCAAGTGTACATTATACATGTACCAGTAAATGCAGACATTGTAGCCAATGCCCTTACGTCAATGTAAGGAACGAGGTGGGCTATTCTATAGAAATTATATATATGGCAAAGGTAAGGTACAATTCAACTGTACTATGAAGGGTGTGATTTATCTGGCAACCTGCCAGACCTGTGATTGATGTTATACTGCTAAAACCAAACAGTTCCATCAAAAACGGATTTACCAACATGTTTACAGTATTAGGCACCAGGATGACTAGAGTACATTAACAAAGCACTCAGTTTGTACTCATTTTAAAGAATTTAATTTTTAGATTTTAGAAAACAATTGCTATACCCGTTATGGAGGAAACTGTAAAACATTATTGGACTACAAGGAATTGTTGTGGCAACTTAGAGCAGACACCTCAAATCCACCAGGTTTAAATAACAATACCTCCTTGATGTGTGTCTTGGAAAAAAGGGCAACAAAGATATAGTTCTTTTATGATAGATAAGAGTTTCGTATGTTCTTTAATGCACAGTGATTTTGGGGTGTGATTGACTATGGCTTGGTGGATGTTTGGCTGAATTTAAATATCTTAGCATATAAATAGATTTTTTTTATCTAGAGCACTGATTCTGATAACGTCTAAATATTGAAAGACTAAAGCGCTTAACCAATTTTTATTTTAAGTATTTAAAAATCAGTATGTTTTAATTTAAAAGAATGTGGGCCATTATCTCAGTGGCTGCAGCAGAGATATTTTTTTTTATTTCTACTATTTTTATGACTTCCCACTGCACCAAACTGTTTTGAATTTTTTTTTTTGAAATACCAATAGATATAGTTTGCCTGGACAGTCACCCAGATGCTAGGCCACCATTAAAACTATATAAAAAGTAAGCATTTATGCAAACACCTGAACAACAGCATTGATGCAGCTATACCTGACAGGCCCAAAAGAAGCTTCTCAAGGAAGAGCAAACCTGTCTGGTGGACAACTGCCATTAACAGGCCTTACAATAAGAGGAAGAAACTGCTGTCTAAGAATAAGAGGGAGCAAGGCCTAAACTGGAAACACTCCCTCAGCCTAAACAAGCAAATAAGACTTCTTGTGAAGTCCTCCGGAGCAAACTACAAGTCCAAATTAGCTTCCTCAACTAAGGATAACCATAAGGTGTTCTTTAGTTACATCCATAACCTAAAAGGAAAGGCTCAGAGTGCCAAACTGGTAGTTAATGATACGACATATGCTGAGGCTGTGGACACTGCTAACCTGTTAGCTGACAGGTTCTGTGAAAACGTCACTCCCCTTTCTCCGCCATGCTAATCCCAAGGTATCCCTATCACCTGTCCTCTACCCTGTATCTCTAAAAAGCAGGTTGTGAACGCCCTCTCTAAGGTCAAAAACACAGCATCCATTGAACCTGATAACATCCCAAGCTGTGTCCTACATGGGTTCAAACAAGAATTAGCAATGCCATTGGGTATTCTTTTCAATCATAGTCTAAGCACTGACTTCATCCCAGATAAATGGAAAAAGGCCATCATTATCCCCTCGCACAAAGGTGGTGCTTCTACTAACCCTGGGAACTATAGACCTATTAGCCTGACTAGCCTTATCTGCAAGGCCATGGAGAGAATCATCATGGACCTTATCAACAAAGACATCAGTAACTTCCAAACACTCGACTCTACTCAATTTGGATTTCTCAAAGGGAAATCATGCGTGTTAACCTTGGTGGACGTATTCGAGACAGTCATCCTTGATGAGGGGAAATCTGTGCATACAGCCTACCTATACTTAGCCAAGGCTTTTGACACTATCCTCCTCTTAGGCATAATTGACAGACTGACCCAGCTAGACATCAACCCGAATATCATTAGATGGGTCATTCACATGCTCACTGACAGAACACATATAGTCAAAATAGTGGAATCCACCTACAACAGCAGACCTGTAACCAGTGGTGTTCCACAGGGATCACTCCTGGGACCTCAACTGTTTGGAATCTGTTTCTCTGAAGTGCAAGCTAAAACTAAAGGTCTGTGGCTGACAAAGTTTGCTGATGACTGCAAACTTGAGGCGATCATAAAATCTCCAAATGATGTCAACATTCTACAAGAGGATCTTACACATACAACTCATTGGTGCCAAAGTCATGGCCTTAAACTCAATGCAAAAAAAGTATTATCATCCCTTTCAGTAAGAGTTATGTTCCTGCTAACTAACATATCAATAACAACAACCTAAGTATGCACAAAGTGGTGAGAGATTTGTGCATGCATGGATGACAGAAACCTTACCTTGATCATCATGTCTCCACAGTGGTAAGAAGGACATTCTGCATTGCTCATCTCATAAGTAAGGGTACTGCCTCTAGAAAAAAATAAGTTATAACCTCCCTGTACTCTTCCCTCATCAGGCCAATAGCTGAGTACAATGCCCCTTTTGGTATGTACCTTTCCTGGCATGTGAAGCAACTGGAGAGCTCACAAAGGTTCCTCACAAGGAAAATTCAAGGTTTTCACATCTGTCCTATGAGAATCATCTGAAATCACTGTCGCTTTATTCTGTTTCATACAGACTACTCAGAGGCAATCTGCCTTGCATATAAAACAATCTTTTACCCTGCTTTATTGGAAATGCTGCATATTCATAAGTCAAATGGTACACAGGTTACTCACTCTTATGGCCTTAACTTGCTATGTGACATTAACAGAACCTGCTGGAGGGACACATTTGTCTCTCAGAGGTTACCACACCTTTGGAACAGACTCCTGCTTCATGTCAAGCAGAGCACCTCATTGGCCCTCTTCAAATGCAGTCTGGACAATTGGATGGGCAACCATAAGTTCACCCCAGGGGTTCCACCTGTGTCCCTGTTGGACAAGGGTGATAGGTGCTGATTATGGAAATAAGGGTAAAACTTGGCTAGGCTTGTAAGGGCCTTAGGGTCATTAGCCTAGTAACCTCCTGTGATCCTATGATCCTATGATTAATACCTTTAGGGTGGGGAAGTACTGGGTACTGACTATAGTTAATAAGATTTTTACCTTTGGGAACCATAGAAATAAATGCCCTCTCCAATCAACAGATACAAGAGAAAATCTATAATGCAGAATATGATAATAAATGCTTGATCATATGTGTAGAAAATCAAATAAAAAATGACCTGTATCCTGAAAATGATAAACATATTTTTTTTCAAACACCTTTATTTATTTATTTTTATTTTACATTTGTTGACCAGGATAGTCTGACTGGATACATGTCCATTTTCAGCGGAGGCCCGGACAGAAAAGCTCCAATGTAAACAGATACAATAAAAACAATGAAGACATATTACAGAATGGTATTTACAAAGAATGCAAGGCAAACATGAACAGACACATTCACAGGTTAGAGATACCCCTGGTTACAGTCAGGGGAAAAATTAGCATTAGATTTTTTAATAGATTATTCACATTCATGATGAGAGTTAGCCAGTTTTGTTGCAGTGGCAAAGCCAGTTTAGTGCCAGATATTGTTTGAATTTTGTTTTAAATTGGCCTAGGGAGGAGAGTAAAGTAATACCAGCTGGAAGTAAGTTCCAGGCTCTGCCTGCAGAGGTTGCAAAGAGGGAGTCACCGGCTGCATTGTTAATTTTGATTGTCTGAATTAGTAGTTTGTTCGAGGATCTCAGCAGTCTTGGATTGTTAATATTTTTAAGAGTTGGTGTGTTATCTGGATTATAGAGGATTTTATTAGCCATAATCAGGAGGTTATATTGGATTAGACTGGGAAGTTGTAGCCACCCAAGCTGTTTAAGATTGATGCAGTGGTGGGTTCTAAAGGGCAGCCCAGTGGCAAACCTGGCAATGTGATTGTAACAGATTGACATTCTATTAAGTACAGATTTGTTTAGATTGGAGAGAAGTGGGGAAGCATATAGAAGTGTTGAAAGCATGTGAGAGCAAGCTATGGCAATCTTAGCTGGAGGGGTTATGAAGGCTTTTATTCTATACAGTGACCCAAGTTCTTTCTTGATGGTCTTGATCGATTGATTTACATATAGGTCAAATTTTAGGTTCTTATCGATAATAACTCCTAATAGTTTTGTAGAGGGGTCGGGGGTGATTATTGCACCCTCTTTTGTATTTATGGTAAAGGTAAAAGTAGCAGACCTTTATGTTGGTGAGAATAACAGCATTTTAGTTTTTTTGGGGATTTAGTAGCAATCGATGTTCAGAGAGCCAGTTTTCTATTGTATTAAAGGCAGACT
Source organism: Protopterus annectens (assembly GCF_019279795.1). Taxonomy (NCBI): domain Eukaryota; kingdom Metazoa; phylum Chordata; order Ceratodontiformes; family Protopteridae; genus Protopterus; species Protopterus annectens. The sequence goes on along the minus strand of NC_056728.1, from coordinate 111,967,697 downwards.
GGGTAGCAGACCTCAAGTCAGTAGGAGATGTAGCTGAGCAAATCAGGGTCGAGTCATCAGTGTATTGGATACAGCTGACATTTGGATGACAATATGTAAGTCTTTAATAAAGATGGAAAACAGTAGGGGCCCTAATATGGAGCCTTGTGGTACTCCAAGGGTGTTAGGTAATAGGTTAGAGAGCTTGTTCTGCCAGAAGACAGCCTGTTGCCTTCCATTGAGGTAGGATTTAAACCATTGAAGGGCTTTAGAATCTAAACAGAACGTTTGCAGGGTGTGACTCAAAAGTTGGTGATCCATCAACTTTATTGAATTATCACTTGTGACAAAGGCAAATTTACATTCATATAAAAGTAATCAAACTAGCATCTCCAACAGTGCATCCCACAGGAAATCCTTAAAGTCTGCCAACTCACCACAGTACCAGAAAATAGGTTCCCAATTATCTCTTTGTTCCCCTTCACACCTCCAATATTTACTGTCTACCTGAGGAAAAATTCTCTGGAATCTACTTAGGGTATAAAAATATCGATGCAAACATATTTATTCCACTTCCTTATTAGGGTATGCTGTTAGAATTAACTGACATCTTCTGGACTGAACTCATGGCAGCTATGTCTGTGGAGACTGTTGTGCCCTAGAGTTGTGACCTAACTTCTCCTCAGGATTCTTTTCGTGACTTTCCCAATCACTGTTGTTAAGCTAGTAGGTATTTAGTTTTCCCCATTTCTTCTCTTCTTTCCTTGTAGGGGATTGCCACAATACTCTCACACTACTGCACTAGCCAGTGATATGTTAAAGATGTCCCTCAGGGATACTCCCAAACACACTGGGCATATCTATGGGGACTCTGGAAGGCCGACACTCTGTCCTTGAGGAGAATAAAGCTAGTCAGTTCCCTCTGAAACTCATCCCAGTCCTGGTGTATATCCTCTGTTCTTTCCCGTCTATTTCATCTGTCACCTATAATAATATATCCAGGCATGTATGATATACTCCACTGCAATACTTGTAAATTACTGAATCACAACTATAATTGTAAGTATAGTGTGACCGGAAAACCCTTGTTAATTTAGTTTTGAAAAAAAAAAAAAAAACAGATATCAGCAATGGATATCCTAAGGTCCTGCTAAATGCTATATTATCATGACTAAATAAAGTATGATGCTAAGATAGGTACGAATATTGTTTATTATATATGAGCAAAGCTCAAATTTGGACCTTTAAGATGCAGAAGAAAATGCATAACCAATCCTGAGCAGAAAGAGGCTATATAGAGCAAATAGTGGACACTGCATATTGTGATCAGTATCAAATACAGCCAGTGCTGTACATGTTGCTTGCTAGAAGGGAAAGGAAAGGAGCTCCTGCTGAACTAGGCAATCGACTAAACTATTAGGACAAATGTTGATTGCCACAGAAACCTGCAGGGTACTTACTAATCAATGGACAAAAAAAGGATTCTGTAGCTCAATCAATCATATTCTTTATTTAATTACTTAAAGCTAAGCATTTCTCAAAAATCATGGCTAAAAGGCAACAATAAATCATAACAGTAATAAAACTACAATGAAGTATTATATATATAAAATACAATGAAGCATTTTAAATATATAAAATACATTCAAGTTATAAAAAAAAAATCTATCAACATCTCACATTACAGGGCATCTGTGACAACCACAATTAACAGACAAAATCAAAAACAGGCTTGCAGACTCCCTAGCAGCTATTGAGCTAAACATACAATAAAAGCAATAAATAATGGGTTAGATAAACACAAAATGGCCATGAAATATAAGAGTGATCAGTACAAATAATAATTTGAATGTGACACTGAAGAAAACAAAGTACATTCCTCAAAAAATAATAGCTGTTTCTTGGATGTATAGCCAAGTCTCAGATCTCACTTCTCTGGACCTTATTAACAATAGCCAGAAAAATTACTACAAAGATTAGAAAAATGAGGTAATGCCCTTCATTTAACATATTTATAAACACTGTCATTGTTGTGTGTGTTGTAAGGAAATGTCTAGTACTAACCACAGAATATAATTACTGGATAAAAGTAAAATCAGTATTAGAAAAATATTAATGTCCTGTGATCAGGTTATACTATGGGGCTATTTATACAGCACTGATCAAACATGACCAGCTGCAGGTCTAGCCAGTTTGTGATGAACATCACAACAGAGTACAATTGCTACAACACAAACAGAGCCTACAATACAAAAAACAAGATAACCAGTGGTACAGCAATGAGTTTTAGTACGTTAAACACAGGTTTACGATGATAACAATGTGTTTAATAAAAACTGTGGTATAATCAGAGTTATAGCAAAGCTTGATGGTTCACTAACAGAAAGAGAACAACATGCAGAACAATTATCAGGAAAGTACAGGGGTATCCAATATTTGTGAGGAAAAGTAAATATAGAAGGGGTTAGCTGGGGGTTAAGAATTGTTTAGATATTTCCAAGGTACATGTTGTAGTGTGTATGTGTAAGTGAGATATATAGTGGTATCAGTATAAATGGTAATGTGCCAGTGAAATAGGAGATTTGACTAGTTATGTGACATGACCTGTCTTACAACATCACTGAGTTTAGTAATTTAAAAAGCAAGGACTTATTTAGAACTTGTGTAAATGGTTGTTTTATTATGATAGCATGTTTGTTCCTGTATACAAAATGACAGCTAAAAATATTTAAAAGAAATAGCAGTAGCCACTGCAATGTATGGACCTTCTTGAACCACAAAATACAAACCATGCAGTTATGTTTTGTTGTCACTCATTGTCTTCATCTTACAAAGTATAATGCCACAACTAGAAGGCACACCTATTTGTAAGATGATTTTGTGTCCAGGATAAATGCCTGCACAACACCCCAGAACTGCTAGCCATCAGCTCCTTCTGAGAAGTCTAAACTACAACACAGTAGTAAGTTTGCTGACACATGTCCATCTATCGAGAGGAAAGCCCTACCAGTAGCACAGCAAGGGTGGGATGAAGGAGGGTGCATAATCAAAAACTTTGCCAGTTATTTTCTGTACCAAAACGCAGGTACAAAAATGGACTTGAGGACAGAATTTTTTTTTTTTTTTTTTTTTTTTTTTTTGAAGAGCTGGGGGCTATGGACTGACTGCCGTACTGTAGACAGACAACTGTACAGTAATTGAAGAGTTTTTTTTTTTTGCTCTTTAGTTGTGAGCTGGGGTTTGTGATTGGTGGATTTAATGTAGGAAGCCAATCAGATTAACCCTTAGTGCAATTATTGTCATATCATTTCATGAGTTTGATAGTTGCAATGCTCAAATTGAACTACCACAATTTTTGTCTTTCCAAAGTGCTTTCACCTCACTGTAACAAATCACATTCATTGCAGGATGCAAACTTTGTCATTTGCTTTCTCATAAAAAATACTCATAAATGATTATACTAAAAATCTGAGGTTGAACTACTTAAAAAAGAAAAAAAATGTTATGACCTTGTCTTTTGATACATGTGGCCATAGAATTTTAGAAAATGTTTAAACTTGTGTTGCAAAACGTAAAACAGAACTGCTACTTGTGGTTCTTTTATTTTCCCCATTTAAGGCTTAAAACAACTATTTTCCTCTATTGTCACTGCCATATTTTCACTTAATACTCCCTGGTAAAGTATCTCTGTCCTTTGTTGGGCATGTCCTCCAGCAAAAGACTCAGTCTCGGCTTTTTGTGTAAGCTTTCCATTGTCAAAATTTGTTTAAGTCCTGATAACACAACAAAATAGATGTGTTTATTTCCTTCACACCTCAGTTATCCACACTGTTTCTGAACAACACTTTTGCCAATACAGAGGTTGGTAGTGCAATTCTTGTTATTTCTGTAGGAAATTCATCATATCTTCTGCTTGCAATTGCAAATGTTGACATTTTTTTTGGTCTCATTTAAAGATCTTCTACAACCACCACTGGCAATGAAGCTCTCAATACAGTCAAGTGAGCATTGTATTTTTCAAAACAAATAACATTTTCAGTGCCTTTAGGAAAACAAGTATTGCAATGACTTGGAATATTACAGATGCCTGTGTTTCAGGTGTTTCAGCTACAGTTCTATGAACAATGGTCATATTCTTTCTCGTATTTTTATGTAGGGTCTTGTGATTCTTCAGATCCATAATGGCAATAATATCTGCAACATTTCTTCTATACAAGAGTTTTTTTTTTTATCCAGGCTTTATATTAGCAAAGACAGTTTTGCATTGACCAGAGAAAGTTTTAGTATAAGCATACATTGAGACTATTCTGTCTTTTACTTTTCCCAAACACCCTCTCTTCCTCTGTTGCCCACAGGTAGATTTTCATGATTAAGAGAAAAACTTATCTTTGCATGAATATCTGCCATATTACTGCTGCTGGTAGTATTTTGCCTGTAACAGACTGAATTATCCATCGTTATATTCTTGCTTTATACATCATACTTATCTTCCAATATATTATGAGGCATCTTACTACATTTTAGAACAAACCAGAACAATGTAACAGCAACAGTACCATTGTCCAAGCTAAGAAGACAGCTTCCAATGACAACATACTGATTCTTATTAGAGAAATGAGGAGTGCGGTGCCTCAGACAGATTTACAATAGTCAGTTCAAATCCCGCAGTGGCTCTCATAAACAAGGAAGCCGCAGCATCGGTGTGATCTAATAACTCAAGAAAATGCAAGAACTCACTAATCATAATTATACATATTGAATATAGGCAAATACATGAGCATTTATAGAAATAAAAAGCAAAGAGAAAGATTTTTGACATTTCTGTCAGATACCATACCTTCTTTGGTGATAGAGTTTAAAGTTGGTAAAAGTCAATGGTATATAATTTTACATTATATAATTCCACTTGCACCTGCCATATTGCAAAAACAAAATGTATCAAGGAATATACTAGCAAAGCACAAAGTTATATAAATCTACCTACTCTCTCCAGTTTAATATTTATTTATTAATTTAACATTTGTTGATCGGGAAAGTCCGAATGAGAAAGAGTCATTTTTCAGCAGAGGCTCAGGGAGAAAAGCTCCACATTATTATAAAGTTATAATACAGCAGATTAGGTATAGTAAACAACGTATTTAAAGACATAACATAAATAAAGTACAGTGCATGACATTTTAGACATTTCTTACATAAAAATAATTAACAACATCACTGAGTAAAATATAAAGAGTGAAAAACGGTAAGTAGCAGAAAATTTGACTAAGAAAACAGAGCTGGTAGTGAGAAAAGCTTAGTCTACTTCCAAGATACAATTCTATAAGTAGTTAATAAAGGATGTGTTATTACTAGGGAATAAAGATGAGTTGATATGGAAGGTTGTGAGAACAGAGATTGAGTGATAGCAAGAAGTAGGTATATGGTAGAGGTACATGGAGGGTTTTTACAGTGGCGAGTCCAGGTGCTGTATAAGTTCTTAGTTTTTTTTTTTTTTTTTTTTTTTTTGAAAGCTGAAGTATTACTTATTTCTCTGATGGTTAGTGAAAACCATTTCCAGGATAACTGCAATCTGAATGAATGCACTGACTGTGTTGCTTGAAACACTATACCAGTGATTACATATGATATTATATTATTTACGGTTTTAATATGCGTCAGCTTTATTTTTTATCTATCTATCTATCTATCTATCTATCTATCTATCTATCTATCTATCTATCTAGCTATCTATCTATCTATCTAGCTATCTATCTATCTATCTATCTGTCTGTCTTTGTTTAACGGGAATGTCTGAATGGGATAAAACCCTTTTTTAGCAGAAGCCTGGGGAGAAAAGTTTCACATTTAACACTACCTTTGACTTATACATAAAATGTAGGTACATGATATCAGAAGTAATACAAAATATATATAAGTGTAGATACATAAGAGAGATCAATCTTTAGAACAGCTTATATAAGCATCATTTAGAAGCAGCACATATATAGCTTTCATAGGTGTATGCAGTGTCGGAAATGTATTAGACATCGACACAGGCTTCTATAAACCAGAGAGAGTGATAACATTGCAAAAGATACTGTAATATTGCCTGCGATTTCTAGCAATTAAAATAATAAACAGAAGAGATGGCTTAACTATAGAAATATTAGAAAGGGGAGAAGGTGGTTGATTATGTTATATAGTATGATATGTTAGTAGTAGACCAGCTATGAATGTATTGTTACATTTAAGATTGAGAAGTAAATTAATTAGGAAAGTGAGAAATGGTCGGGGGCTGCCTGGAATGTTATAAGGAATGTTAGCTGTGGCTAGATGAGGAGAGAGAGAGTGATGAAACTGTGACACAGTAAAGGCATGAGATAGTGGTTAATCTAATTAGAGAGAAGAGATTGAGTCGTGACTGGTAATTTACTTTTTGTAAATGTTGCTAATAAATACTGTTCATTTCATCTATGATACAATTTCAAACTAGTACTAACTGTTAGTTTACTAGTGGTTTTCTTGTCTCTTATTCACAAGCACAACAACATACCATCACCACTGTATGTTATTATACTTTACCATTACCTAAGCAAGTTTAACCTATTTAACTTTTATATGTAGTAAAATTATTATAGTGTTTACCTCTGTTGTTTTTTGCCTTTGGCCTGTGTAATGGCTGATGCTGACCCTAAATTATTATTTATCTACATTGCTTAACGAGTCGAATAGATAATGAAAGTAGATTGAAATCAGAGTAATTGTAACATATTTTTAATTATTATATATGACATGGCATCAGATTAAAAGTAAGTCCTATTCCACAATATGTGGTAGTCACAAGAGTGATCCCATATTCTGTTAAAAAGATTCATTTCTTTGGTACCATTTTCTGGTGTCATCAGAAAAAGAAGCATTTAGCATTACAACTTCTATTCATTTTTCTCAGTAACTTCCAAAATTGTAAGGTTCTGCTTATTAAAACTCCTTTTGCTATCAACTGCCCAATGTAGTTTTTAACTACTACCGGTTACACGTATCTGAGGAAAGAAACTCTTGTGTACTATACTGTAATTATTCTAATGGTGTGTTAAGAGCCAGTCAAGGACAGAATTATAAAATGGAATTTTCCAATCCATTGTTTCTTGTCTGAACAGTCCTTTAAAAGGAATAAGATAAATACACACACACACACACACACACACACACACACGTGTGTGTGTGTGTGTGTGTGTGTGTGTGTGTGTGTGTGTGTGTGTGTGTGTGTGTGCAGTTGTCAGCTATAAGATAAAACATTCTTAGTGTCATGTTGAAAAAACAGCATTAAGAAGTTTGAACAGACAAAATGCCTTAACACCCTTAATATCAAATGTACAAAATATCGAGAAAGGAAAAGTATTTCCTGTGCCGATCTAAATACAAACCCCCCTCCCATAACACTAGCCTCAAATTCATATGAATATTGAAATTGTTACTGGAAATCTTTTTAAGGAAGGTGTAGGGTTAGGGTTGTGGAAAGGGCAGCTGTAAAGATAGGGTTAACACTCATTACAGTGGTGAGGGGGAGCTAACTTTAATGCTATCCCTTCCCTCAACCGTAACCCTACACCTTACTTTAATAAAATCCTTCCTGTAATGCTGGCACTGCATCACACACAGACACACAAACAAACACTAACAGCACTTCACCTATGCCTTTACCTAAACCCAACCCTAACACTAAAATACACATACTCACACTGAAACATGCAAAACCTCCTAACTTATTCCTGACCCTAACCCTAATTCTTTCTCACACATACACACTTCCCCCCCTCCAACCCCACTTACCTTTTTCAATGACACATTCCCTCAGTGTTTTAACCATTCAGCTATCTGCATGTTCAACATACATCACTACACCTAGCGTTTGATGATCAAGTGGTTGTTAAACAAAATGCAGGAGGCCTATATAGGTATGTATTATGTATAATGACTAACTTACTGCTACATGCTGAACAAGGATAGAATTCTAATTTATTTTTCAGTTAGAGAATTACCCAAGTGAGAAAATGGATTCAACTGTGATTGATTCAATTATGTCCAAAAAAGCTACAACTGGACAAAGACAATGAAAGCTTCATCCAGAAATAAAAGAAAAACAATTCTTGAATGGGGGGCCTCAGTACTCCCCATGTGGGGGACTTGGCCTCCCATACCCACTTAATTACATCTAAAAACTGCATGGTTGCAATATAGTGGAAATAGTGGAAAATGCTAGGCTGTTTGAGTTTTGATAGACGAGTTACTGTATAGTTACCAAAGATATGAAAGTATGTGTAATCTTCCTGGCCATTTAGTAATAGCCATACTGTAAGAGCCATACTGTGAGAGCATTAAGTTAAAGGCATACACACACACACACACACACACACACACACACACACACACACACACACATACATACACACAAACACACACGCACACATTGTAATACGGTACAATAAGATGACTAAGGCCTCAGATATAGTAGGAGTAAGCAGCTTATCACTCATGCGACATGTAATTCCACAACTACTCTGAAGGAATTCGGTGTTCTGCAGGGCTGGAACAGTACTAATTAAATTTACTTGGCCTTTCTACATGCAGTTTTGATTCAAAGTCCAAACTTCTTGAGTGGAAGGTAGTCTGGTCTATCACATTCCCTGGCATTAACCCAAGAAAGAAGCCTCAAATGGATAAGACAATGTTGTACATATAACTTTAACTAGTAAGTTACCACAGGGATCAGTGTTGGGCCTTTTCCTGTTTGGCATTTATTCTGCAGATATCCAAGCCAAAATCTCAGATGTGTGGTTAATGAAATTAGGTGATGACTGCAAGCTGGACACTTATCCACTCATTTACTGATACTAAACAGCTTCATCAAAGGCTAAAATATGCATATACCCTAGTGTACAAACAGCGTCAAACTAAATGTACAAATATGCCGTATATCAGTGTTCAGTCAAAAAAATCTTATCTCACCTCATATGTTATAAATGGTACATCAGACAGAAACACTCACAGAAGACCTAGGTATTTATGTGGCTAACAATCCATCATTTCATCATCAAATTTACACAATAGTTGGGAAGCCCTTCACTTAATTCTTTAAGAACCAAAGAAGTCATTCTACCATTGTACTCTTACCTTATTAGACTCATTATAGAATTCAATGCCCCATTTGGTATGTACAAATGTGAGTATATTACTTAAATGGAAAGGCCCCAAAGAATTCTAGCCAAGAAAATTAAAGGCCTTACATCTTTCAATTGTCCCAGTAGACTGCCACAAATCTTCTTTTACTCTGTAGTCTATAGCCTGCTTCAAGTTAACCTATGTATTAGTTTTCAAGTCATGAAAGATCCAGTCTAATTTCATCTTTTATTTCTTTTCAAAATCAGTGCTTCTACAAAGACCTGCACTAGGAGCTTACATCTAAACTAATAAAGAAACAAGAATCTGAACCTAGGGAATAAATTACCATCATACATCGAACAAAGTACTTCAATGGCTTCTTTTAATACTCATCTTCATGACTGGGTATACATAAATTTACACCAGACTTTTCAAGGACAACCCTGTTTGATTTAGGAGTTGAGCACTATAAAGTGCTTGAAAAAAGGTGACAAGAACCTTTACGTTTGTCTGCTTAAAGGTGTATATGGTTAGGTATCTTATGATATCTGAGATTGCTCAAATAGGATGTTTCTATGTTCCTAAATCTTACTACTGTTTATAGGTAAACTGCCAGATTCAAACACTCTGTGCTGAAATGACATCTGCACATTCACCTAAAATTTATCACAGAAGCAGTATGCATTCAAAATTAAGATTGTTGATAGAGAATGCACTGAAGTTAATGGCTAGGTTAACACTAGTGTGAACATAAAAATTAAATGACAAATAAATACCCATGGATTGATGTTAAGAACTGATTTAAAAACTAAGAAAGCTATTTTTAAGAGGTTTTAATAAAACAAGACCTAATTAAAAGTGATTAAAATGCAAATAATTTAGAAATTAAAGTAGTGTTTTAGTTAGGAAGTAAAGACCAGACTGTAGCTTTAGAAATTCTCTAGCTGTATGTGGAAAGCACACATGATGGGGAAGATTGTGAGCAAGATGACTCATAACAGAAAAAAACAACAACAAAAGAGAGTTATTTAGATGATTATAAATGAAGAAAACACTGTGTATATAATATTCAGAGAAAAACAGCAGTATTGTGTGATGAATATTGTAGTAAGTCATTAGAGATAAACAAAAGTAGTAAATGTAACATGGGTAGTAATCACGGAAACACATTTTCTGTTTTTACAAAATTTGATGTTTGTACTGGTATAAGGAAGATGCAAGATTGTACCTGCAGTTTTTGGCTATGGGTAAGAATACAGTTTCATAAATTTATGTCTGCATTTAAATTATTTGGTTTTGCCAACAGTAAATTGAAGTTCATTATTATATAAAATCCATTTTTTGAAAAGTGGAAAATTTCAGCTCTTGCATCACTTTTCAAAATTCATGAGTGAATGACATTTCAAATTTATGGGTGGTTTGTTTTGCTTACTTATCTCTAAAGCTTTTGAAGGAATTGTAGACAACCACTTAAGAACATAATTTTGTAATGAGTTCTTCAGTAAGTGAATCCCACCAGTTTTAAAGAAAACACTGGCATAAGGAAATTCATTTACTTATATTCCAAAGTATGGATAAATACATTGCTAAATCTTGAACACATCTGGCAGTTTTCATTGATATGGCAAAAAAAATGATACAGCCATGCATGATGACATAAATTCATTTTTAAAGAAATAGAAACAAATTTAATTATTTAAGAGGTTGCTACAAAGATAGACTATATTTTTGCCATCACAAGCGGAAATACTAGACTCCTTTTTTATCCAAATAATGAATACATATAAAAATGATCATGTGACACCAAAGTTATTTATGCAGATGATATTCTCCAGTTTAAATGAATTTAACCCCTTTTCTAGATTTCCTGAGGTAAAAGTAGAGGAAACAAATTATGGTTACAGTGAATGGCAGATGATGTTTTACCCAGGTCAGGAAACACATTCTCAACTGGCATGTTCTTATCAAGCAGAAAAATTAAAAAAGAAAGGTGTATAAACTGTTATCTTATTTTACTCTGAAACCTAGACATTTTAATATGAATATTAAGAAACAGGTATGTGTTATTATACATAATGCATTTTTAATTACTATATTCAGCATTCTCTCAGAAATTATTGTTTAAACACGTTTGTCTTAATGTATCAAGATATATTTCATTTTATGAAAAACTAACCTCAACACATCATTGCTCAATATATCAAAAAGCATGCTAATTATCTTTGATAAATAAAATTTTCCATAAATTTGGATTACAGCATTTTAAAAGTTTTTTTGTAATAAGATGACAGAAATAGTTTAAAAGACAGTGATTTAGAGTTTTAAAACAAATAACCACCGTGACTAAACTATTTTAACTAGCTGGCAAAAATAAACGCACAAATATTTTTTGGAATGAAAAATAATATTTATTGAATGAATATCACTATAGATGTTTTTGATAGATGAGCACAGAGCTATAAGTATAATATATTTATGTGTGTGCTTTATATATATGATAAACATGTGAAATGCTTGCTCCATTGATAAAAGGCAGACAGCATGTGCTAACAAGCAAATCAATAAAATTAAATAAAAAAGAACTGATAAGATCCAGAGAGGACAGAGTTGTATTTCTTATTCTATTTCTATAACTTCAACATATTCATTTAAAATGTCAGTAGTGAAAATAATCCAAAGTCACTCCTTGAACCAGGTGTTTATGAGCGTTGATCTATATTCTCTCATATGAAGTAACAGTAACTATCAATAAGAAATAGCTGATGATTATAGAATGGAAATTAATTGGGATGGACAGTACTTTGCTCCAGGTTATTCAACATGCCACTTCAAAATTAATCTGGCTAGTGTCACCATTAACTTGATCTGTCTTTTACTTAGCACTATCTCCATTTGTGGGAGTAGTTGATAAAATAGAGTAGTGTATGTGTATTTCTGTATGTCAATCAATTCATATACGTGCACTGTGTGTGTGTGTGTGTGTGTGTGTGTGTGTGTGTGTGTGTGTGTGTGTGTGTGTGTGTGTGTGTGTGTGTGTGTGTGTGTGTGAGCATGCACATGCATGTATGTACCTCACTCTCTTGCTTGTTTACATTTCTGAGTTTGAGGAATGTGTGCATGTGTAGTATTTGTGGGTATGTACTGGTATTTGTGATGGAAGGCAAAGACTGCAGATAAAAACACCTTATTTATTCAGTCATTTCTAAATCAGGTAGGAATATTATGCTGGGGGAGGTTGGCATAATGGTTAAGATATTTGCTTTACAGACACAAGGTGCAGGGTTTGATTCTTGTATGGGTTAATTGGGTAGGTTTAAAAGGCCATCAAGGGCAGTTAGTCAAGTATTGATCTATGAACCTATGGTCATGTGGCTCTGTCAGATGACGATATAAATATGTGCATACGAGAGAGATAGACAGTGTGTGTGTGCATATTGTGAAAACTGTAGTGGAGGCCACCACTCCTTAGATAATTCAAGTTATTATATACTAATTATGATGTCTTTTTCTTCCAAGCAAATCTAAAATCTCTTACATAGTTTAATTGAATGTACAGTAAATACTTTCACTTCAGTCTTACACTGCTGGAAAACAGTCCCTGTTGGTATTGCTCTCAGTCTAGAATTCCTTTGGCTAGAACAATTTCCTGCTTGTGATAACACCATATTTATTTATTTATCATAGCTCCTGTCCCCCAGTCTCCTTTAAAAAAGGGCAAAAATTGTCTGTCTGGGCTTTCTCGGACTCTTTTTAAAATTGCATTTAGTAAATCACAAAAGAAGCCTTATCTTGGTAATACATTCAGTTAACTACCTAGTCTTAAAGCAACAGGTCCAACTTAACAAATAACATTACTATTAAAGAACTATCACTGTATTTACAGTGGATTATTTACATCATTGTTCTAAGCACTATTTACACCACCATTTACATGTGCAGACACTGTTTGCACTACAATTTGTACATTTTTGAGTGACTTATACTCTTCCATTTGATGAGAACCACAATCATATGCTAATAATGTTTGTGTGTGTGTGTGTGTGTGTGTGTGTGTGTGTGTGTGTGTGTGTGTGTGTGTGTGTGTGTGTGTGTGTGTGTGTGTGTGTGTTTGTCTGGTGTATAAAGCTCCTGTGCAATAATAAATACTTCTGCTCAGAATCAATATCTCCAGGATTCTTCATACTGGATTTATGCATCTGTGAATTGCTGCAAACATTTACTTTCATCATTTGCATATACAGTGCATCTCAGTGCATCATTATGCAGCTATTTTTATACAGTGAACTGGAATGATCACAATAAATGTGTCATCACTCATGCCATTTAACATAACTCTATGTGAAAAATGCTTCTGAATACTCCATAGTCGCCATATGTTTTGGGGGTAGTAATTATGTCATAAACTGACAGCAATGATGTCAGTAAGGAAATTAACTGGTGCTATGCAGTGTGTCCTGTAATCTGCAAAATAACTCTAAGTAAGATCAAAGTACCTAAGTATCAAATGCCTTTCAACCAAGACTGAACTGCAAATAACACTAGTCCATGTGAGGATTCCAGTACTGTTTATGAAGAGACTTTTCTTAAATAAATATCATACCAAAGACTCTTGTCATCAGTTCTATTTCTTAGGAGATTTTCTTGGCAGACCTCCAAGCCACAGACTACAAATAAAACAGTTAACAGTGTACACAACTCTGCAAAACTCTGCCGAGGTTGTAATATCTGTATGTTCTAAAATTCTATCATTGTTTTACACTACGTGGGTAATTAACATGTCAGCCCCCAAAAAACTAAAGCGGAATATTTCAGCTTATTTTCTGGTCTCTGTTCTAATTTCTTTGTGGTACTGCCACTGTGGTATGATACATTTCCCAATGAATATACCTTGGATAAGGATTTTCAGTTCACAAAAGTAAGTAAGGTAAGACCAGACTGGTAGGTGTATAGCAGCTGTATATCATCAAAGAAAGGAGATACAATGTAACTATTTTCTACTGTGCTCACTTAATGACATAGTTCTAGAGCCCTGAATGAGACGAAGATGACTCAAGGCCATGTAGCTGCATGGATGTTGGAGAAGCTGGCAGAGAAGGAAGGAAAATTATATGGGTGGGCAGACTTGGGGATGTGCACCTCAGAAGCATGTATTCCATCATCGATTCCTTACATAGGCTTGAGATGGGACATTAGGTGCCCACTTATATGATAGGGGTAGGCTGCGGGCTCCTTAACAGGCTTATGTTATCTGTATCTGAATGAAATCTCTCATACTGATTATTGCCTATCCAGCTATTATATGCAACCGGAGGAAAGTCCAGACAATAAATAGTAGGGCTTAAGGACCCCCATGCAATGACCTCTTGGATGACAATTATGCAACAGCCAGGCTGTTGCCTCATAATGTGGAAAAATTGGCAGAGCTGTGTCTCTATTGACATGTGGAGCAAAAAATAAAAATGCTATTTTCTGTCATCAAGAAACTGTAACAGAACAGTAAATAATCTGAATGAAAAAGTAACACAGGATTAAAAAAGTAAGCATTTTTTTAAAAAACAATGTAGAAGTTACCATAGAGACAAAGTTTCAAGAGGTGCAATGTTTTCCTCCCTCTTTGACAATAAAACTATAGTAAACAGGTCATTTAAAAGCCTAACAATGTTGGTTATATAAAAATGTGCTTGCAGTTTCGGACGGTAACAATTTTTTTTTGTTGTTGTGTCTTTCGGCTTTTCCTGGTTAGGGGTCGCCACAGCAGAACTCCGGTCCACTAATGATTGGCAGTAGATTTTTACATGCCGAGTTGCCAGCTCTGACGCACAACCTTCAACAAAGATACGCCCATTCATGCATGTCTCCACGCAGAAGACGCTCTAGCTGAGAATCGAACCAGACAGCGTCTTACTGTGAGGCGACAGTGCTACCGCAGTACCACCGCAGATCGTAACAATATTGTCCTACTTATATCACATCTAAACACCCAGGATATCAGCAGAACACTTCCTGCTGATTTACTGATAAATAAGGTTTGGCTATACTCTTCTCAGTTAAAGGAAATGTATTTGAAGTCTGTCTAAAGCAATGCTTTTTAAGGGAGAATAGCCAAAAATTAATTATCCATCCTGCAAGCAAGATCTGGTTTGGTCTACCACTATACTGCCATCTTGTGGAAGCTGAGTATTACACCATGCATCTCTTACACTAGGCCTCATACTTGGCAATACCAAACAGATTGTATACATTGTAGCAATTATTGCCAGTGTGTGACAAAACCAATGGACTTGATCAGCAGCACTGTAGCCAGATGGTTGATGGCTGAGGAATAAAATGTACATAAAACCTGCAGGTTGTAAGTGGGTCCCATCAAGCTACATGGATATCACATTTTGCATGTTTTATGAGTTTCCATAGGGGGATGACCACATTGATCACTAGATTCATAGGTTCATAGGATGATACTAGGCCATTGGCTCAGAGGCCCTTATAGCTTAGCCAAATATTTTGCCCATGTTCCCACAAAGTCAGCACCTGCTTCCACTATTCAGCAGGGACACAGGCGAGATCCCAGGGGTGCATTTTCTGTTTCCTATCCAGTCATCCAGGTTCCTCTTAAAGAGGGCTAGAGAGGTACTATGCTTGACATGGAGAAGGTCTATTCCATAGATGGGAGGTCTTTGGGACAGATATCTATCCTGCTGACAAGTTCTATTGATGTCACAGACCAGGTTGAGGCCTTGCATGCAGGTTGTGTGAGTGGACTTTGACTTACGGATATGCAACAACTCCATCAAGGCTGGGTCCAAGATGGCCTTGTATGCCAGACACAGGTCACCTCTGAGTAGTCTGTATGAGACTGAGTAGAGGGACAGGGCTTTTAGCCTATCAGTATAGGACAGATGTTTGAGACTCCAGATTTTCCTAGTCAGAAACCTCTGTTCTCTTCAGCTGCTGCATGTGCTTGGCAAGGTACATGCCAAAGGGGGCATTGTACTCAATAATGGGTTGGATAAGGGAGGAGTACAGGGATGTTATGACCTCCTTGTTCCTGGGTTAAATACCCTTACTTATGTGGTGAGCCATGTTGAAAGCCTTCCATACAACGGAGGCAACGTGATGGTCAAAAGTCAAGTTGCTATCAACCTGGGTGCCCAAGTCCCATACAACTGACTGTGTGCTTAATATGTTGTTATTAATACGATAATTAGTGGGGACTCAATTTTCCCCAAAGGGGATAATGATGCATTTCTTGGCATTCGGTTTGAGGCCATGCTTCTGGCACCTGTCATTAGTTTGGATAAGGCCCTCTTGGAGGAAGTTCACATCACTAGTAGAATTTAAGACAGCACCCAGCTTGCAGTCATCTGCAAACTTGGTCAGCCACAGACCACTGCTTTGGGCTTAATGTATTTCCTGGCACTAATATGAGAAAGGTAGATGGCTCACATGTAGCAATTTTGGATGAAATAACAATGCTATTCAACAAATTTACAATTAATAGTGTCACAGTGCAAATCACAAATGTATCACAGTGTATTTAGTTCAGATATGGGTACTGTGAGTTTCCACAGAAGTGACATGACCGTTATGTATGGCTGCTGACATGAAGCACCATTAGTGCTATGGTATACACATTTTTGTAAATATAGGCATACATAATCACATTTGAATTAGATTTGTCTAGTCACCATAGGACACATGGTGAATTAGAACTGCGCACAAATGCACACATGTATAGGGTATTGCAATACTGCAATTTCGTTATAGTCTCCCTTGGTATAGGCTGATATAGGGTCATTTTTGGGACACACATTTTCCACATCTTCTCCCTAGGACTATATGCTATAGGAAAAAACCTTTCTTGGGTGGTGTAAGCCAGGAAACCTTGTTGGCTAGGCTTACGTAGGCCCTTGGTCAGATAGCCTAGTACCTACCTATGAACCTATAGAAATCTTGACTATCCTGATTAGGCTCATTTACTATATGTCCACTCTGCATTATGACATACATTTCTGGTGGAGATGTTGTGTCAATTTGGATATATATTGTGCTAGTACATAAAATGTAAGTAGGTACAGATCTGTCACCATCTCCTGTAATGAGACATATTATTTCCATCATGGTAAAAACCAAAAAAATATAGCGAACTGGTGAAAAATAAAAAAACTAAAACCGACAAAGTTCACCAGCAGGACTTGTAGACACAAAATTTATTTACAGGTTTAAGCGCTTTCATCAAAATAAAATTGACTTCATCAGAACAATATAAAAACAGTCATAATGATTTTAATATATTGCAATTACACAGGATAGGTTGGATTCCCTCCAATCAGCAAAAATACCTTGAATAAATGAATACCATAAAAGCATACACCATAAAGACTAAGTAATCCAATAAAAACATTTTTTTACAAAACATTTAAAAATCAAACCCTTTCTGCTCTTTCTTTTAAAGCAGGCAAAATGGATATAAAATCATTTAATCCTGGACACAGGTTGGCTGCTAAGCGAAGTTGCCACATCAATTCCCTTTTATTTAAAGTGTTTTTCCAATTGCCGCCCCTGGAGTTTACTTCTATTATATCCAATATACCAAACTTAAATCCAGAAAAATTGGCACATAATTTACTATGCCTGAATAGAGCATTAGTTTCTTTTAAATTCTTAATATCATATAAATGTTCGTATATCCTGGACTTGAGAGCCCTCTCAGTTTTCCGAACATAAAACCCTGGGCAGGAATTGCACTTAGCCAAATATACTATTTTACTAGTATGACAATTGCCTTTTTTAAAAAAACACTGTGTCATGGTTAATATTGTTGAGTTTTAAATTAACAACTGACAATATAAATCTACACTGTGTACAACAACCACAGGCTTTTGTGAATTCATTTGATTTTGCACTACTGTTATTCATATTACCCATTAAAGTAAGTTTCAAATTGCAACCCACTTTAGTACAAAAAATAGGTTTCTCACCCACTGCTTGTAAAATATTAAGGTCACCCCTAAAAATATTTCAATTCTTGTAAAGGATGTTCCTTATATCATTGTAGTGTGAACTGTATTGTACCACACATGCCTGCGTAAAATTATAGTTAAAACTCTCTACTTTTACATTCTTCTTTGTTTCAGAGAAACCTCTACCTAACAAAGGTTGGTATTTCAAACCCCACTCACTCAGAATCTCCTGTAAAATACTCTCAACGAGTTCCAATGGATACCCTCTCTCCAGAAACATATTCTTAAGGTCACTGAATTCCTGAATGACATCCTCAAAATGAGAAGTCATTCTGGAAATTCTAATGGCCTGTCCCTTGACAATACTTTTTTTCTGGTATAGTGGGTGATGACTTTGAAAATGGAGATAAGAATTGCAAAAAGTTTTCTTTCTATACACTTTAGATCTAAAACAACCTACGTCCTTAATGATAGTAGTATCCAAATAATGGATCTCTTTCTCATTAAATTCATAAGTGAATTTCAAGTAGTGAGTGGTGCTGTTGAGATATTCAGTGAAACCAGCAATGTTTTCTTTGGTATCCTTCCATAAAATAAAAATATTGTCCAGGTACCTGCTGTAAAATACAATGTCTGAATAAAACCTACTTTCAAAAACAAATTACTTCTCCGAATCCTAATAAGACAATGTTTGCATATACAGGGGCACAAGCTGCCCCCATGGCAACTCCCTTTATTTGTTGAAAGTATTGCCCTTCAAAAAATATATAATTATTATCTAGTATCAAAGCCATAATTTCACAAACAAGCTGTACATGCTCTGGTGATAATCTGGAATGGTCAAACAACATTTTTTTCAAAGTAATCTAAACCTTCCTCCCCAGGAATACAAAAAATCCCAAGAGTCTTTAACAAGATGTGGCATACCCTCAACTGCATGCTTAACCATCTGGTCCACAAAAACTGCCAAATTATGTGTCTTAGACCCCCCTGCTGCCACAATAGGCCTAAATGGGGGTGACAAAACATCTTTGTGGATCTTGGGGATGCCAAACGTGCTAGGTACCTTGGGAAAATTATTTAGTAAAAAAGAATAAGCTTCCTGACTAATCCTTTGTTCTAATAAGTAATCTTCCAAAATACAATCAATTCGCTGTTAAGAAATGTTAATCTGGTTTTTGGATACCTACAAGTAGCTTTCCTCCTGAAACAGAATAGCTTTGATGAGGTTTTTATAATCTTCACTGTCAAAAATTACAACCCCCCCCCCCTTATATGGGGTGGTCTCAGCTCCCAGATCGATTTCACTGCTCCATATGCTGGTAATATGCCTGCCCACGATATATCACTCAAGTCCATGTGTGTCAGTCCATTGCCTATAGAATGATGGTTTTTCCAACTCGCATCGATTTGCCGCACTGGATTTACAGGTTTCTTGACGACTTCTCGGACATTCCAAATTTTTCCTCGAGGCAAAACTGCAGTGTGTCATATGACCAGAACCAGGTAGCCCAAAAAACAACTGCCAGACCAATTCTCAGGTAACCACTTGTATGCCTTTCTGCCACATACAAAATAACAGTCCTCTACTTTAGTAGTAACTTTGCTATGAATATACACTCGCCCTGCATGAAACATTTTTCTATCAATTATAGACAGTTGTTTATAGAGAACAGAATTATGTTTTACTTCATCAATTGTTTTGTGCATCAATTCAAGAAATTAATTATAGTTTGTATTACAATAAGAACCTGCATTGTTAGCTTTAGTGTAACATTTATAAGGAACAGTCACATTGCAATTGCTCCAACCCACCTGAACAGCATCATTTTTATAAAAACACACAGTTCCCTTTTGTGGAATAGACAAGTGCAATGCTACTTTATCTTGTGATGTAATGGCTGAGGTATCATAAGTCAAATTTTCCCAGGTCTCATTGACCCCTAGGGGGACTGTAGTCATTAATAACCCCCGTATGCTGTCGGCAAAGCTGTGCAAATCCAGTAATTTGAAACATTGATAATCTCAGCATACACATATTTGATTGCCTGGTAAGTGTTGAAGTTTGGGTGCCAGTCTATGAGTAATGCTTCACGTTTATTCAGTTCAGTTTGTGTGGCTGGAAAATGGAATGGCCACAACAAAAAGATTATTGTCACTAGTACAGTTAACAGGATGATTATGCAATACTTCTGAGGAAATGGTTGTTCTGCATTCCTGTTTTTTCTGGATTCTATCATTTTTGCTCTTGACATGTGACAAGGTTTTTGTCCAGTTCAAAGTTCTTCACTAGTTTGCAGTGCGTCAGGTGAATCCACAAGGCATGCTCTGCGATCTTGACTGCAGTGGGTGTCGACAGAAGCACTTGATATGGACCTTCCCACTTTGGCGACGTCCAATTCTTCTTTTTTATTGTCTTCACCCAGATCCAGGTTCCTGGAGCCACTGCCACTTCTGATGGTCTGGTTTGTTCTTTATCTGAAACAGAATTTGACTGCAACAGATGCTTAGAATTCAACAAATTTCTCATATACTCTGCTAGTGTACAGTCAGCTTCCTGGTCTGCGGGCATGAGATGTTTCCACTGAGGTATATAATAAGCCCTTCCAAATAGTTTTTCAAAAGGAGTCAATCCTTTTGCATTTGGAACAGTTCTCATGCTCAGCAGTGCCAGGGGCAGACAGTACACCCAATTTCTCTTTGTTTTTGCTATTAACTTTCTTAGCTTACTCTTTAAAATCCCATTATGCCTCTCAACTAACCCTGCAGATTGCGGTTGATATGCACAATGATTTTTTAAAGAAATACCAAAATGTTTACTTAACTGCTGTATGGTTTGGTTTACAAGGTGTGTACCGTTGTCACTGTAGATCCTTTCTGGAATGCCGAATCTAGGGATGATTTCTTTAACGAGGATTTTTGCTACGGTAGCCGCATCTGGATTTTTAGTCAGAAAGGCTTCCACCCATCTGGAAAACATATCTATAATGACAAGACAATACTTCTTATTTTCACATTTGTTCAATTCTATGAAATCCATACAGATAGTATGAAACGGATACGGTGGTGTAGGGAATCTCCCTTGCTTGGGTTTTAACGCCCCTTGTGCATGATGTTTGTTTCAAACATGGCACATTAAACAAAATTTTTTAGAGTAGTTTAAGAATCCACATGTCATGAACACTCGGTTCACCAGCTGTACCATCCCCCCTGTTGAGACATGTCATTGCCCATGGCTCAACAATGCTGCATATCTAAACAAATTAGATGGTAATATTGGTTTCCCTTCTTTAGAGATGTACAGCCCCTTTTCGAGAATTGCTCCTCATCTTACCTATCTTTGTTTTTCAGCCTGCGTAGTAAGTTGCATTGTCTTTAATATTTCTAAGTCTAAAATCTCAGAGGGTTGTAATTCCTCATTCAAAAGAAATACTTCTGAAGCTGCCTGTTTTGCAGCTGTATCAGCTCTCACATTACCTTTTGAAATCCTATCCTGTTGCTTGGTATGAGCTGTGCATTTACAAATAGCTACTTTCTGAGGTAAATGAGTAGATTCTAAAAGATCTAAAAAAACTGAGCATGATTGATTGGTTTGCCAGTAGATGTTATCATTCCTCGATTTTTTCACTGTTGCAAAAAAACATGTACAGCAGAAAAAGCGTACTGGCTGTCAGTAAAAATGTTCACACATTTACCCTTTGCTAAGGTACATGCCCGTGTCAAGGCAATCAATTCTGCTGCCTGTGCAGATAAATTGTGTGGTAAAGGTTTCGCTTCTATAATCTCAGTATCAGAAACTACTGCATATCCTACTAGGTTCTGTCCTGCAGGACCCCTTTTGTACAAGCCATCCACGTAGTATGTCACCTCGGCATCATCCAAGGGGACATCCGTGAGATCTTTTCTAGGCAGTGTCTTTTGCTCACTCACCTGCAGGCAGCTATGTGGTGTGCCATCTGCAGGGGTTGGGAGCAAGGTAGAAGGGTTCAAAGTCGTACATTGTTCAATTGTCATATGAGGTTGGCTCAACAATATAATCATACAGGAAAGATGCCTAGCAGGGGAAAGATATGCTACCTTCTCTTGCAGTAAAATAATCGCGACTGCATGAGGCACTGTCAATGTGAGAGGGTGGAACAAAACTACTGAGGCCGAAGCCTGTATTGCCATTGCAGCTGCAACTACTGCTTGTACACAGTGGGGTAAAGACCATGCCACTGGGTCTAGTTGTGATGAATAATAAGCAATAGGGCATTGCTTGTCCCCATGCTGCTGTGTTAACACTGATGTCATATAACCTTGCTTACAATCTACAGTTTGGAAAAACGTTTATGATAGTTTGGTAATCCTAAAACTAATGAGAACGCTATTAACTGTTTCAGTTTGCAGAAAGCAGATTCTGCTTCTGGTGTCCATTGTAACAAATCCTGTGCTGCCATAGGCTTTTTATATATCAGGTTAGTCAGCGGTGCAGATTCCAAGGCATAGTTTGGAATCCAGCTCCGGCAAAAATTAGTCGTACCCAGGAAGGACATAATTTCCTTCTTGGTAGTGGGTTTTGGTGCTTGCAAAATGACTATTTTTCTGTCCTCATCTAATGTCCTACCCTCTTTGGATATTACATATCCTAGGTATTTAACTTGTTTTTTCCAAAGCTGCAGTTTATTTTTGTTTACTTTATGTCCTTCAGTGACTAAAAATTTTAATAGCGCTATGGTATCTTCTTTGCAATCTTGCTGGGTGGGGGCCGCCAACAGGATATCATCAACATAAAGTAAAATCTGACTGCCTCTTGGTGGGGTAAATCCCGCCAAGTTGCTTGCCATTTCTTGTGAGAATATTGTCGGACTTTCACAATATCCCTGTGGTAGTCACGTATATGTATACCTTTTCCCCTGAAATGTGAATGCAAACCAGTATTGGCTGTCAGTGTGTATCGGTATCGAAAAGAACGCATTGCTGATATCTACCACAGAAAAATATTTCTGTTGAGGTTTTAAATCATTCAACAGGGTGTGTGGGTCTGGCACTGTAGGTGCCCTTGGTATTACTGTGTCATTTACAGCTTGCAAATCTTGGACCATACGCCATTCTCCATTCACTTTCTTAACAGGAAATAAGGGTGTGTTACATGGTGAATCAGGAGATTCCACCAGCACTCCTTCCTTACGTAAAGCTGCTATAATAGGTTTGATTCCTACTTCTGCATGTTTTCTTAAGGGATACTGTCTTTTCTGTGGTCTAAATGCTGACTTTGGCGTGATAGTAACTGGTCCCACTGTACAAATAAGTCCTACATCTGACTTTCCAGTTGACCAAAGAGTTTCTGGTATATTCTGTAAGGCATTCTCTTCCTCCTTTAATAGGAGTGCTAATCAGCTGTCCTTGCTAGACTGCAAATGCACGGCTGGGTGGGTCTGAGTTATCCAATTCAACTTCTGCATTTGTATTCCCTGTTCTGACAGTTCTAACTCTGTCTGCTTTTCCCATCTCGTGACTTTTTCTCCTAAGTCTACCCATTTTACATTCTTGTCCTTAGTTAAGCTAACATGTGGTAATCGATTAGATTTATAGAGTGAAAAGAACTCCTGGGGCAATGAACAGCTGGCTATACTGTTCCCTTCCATGTCCCAGTACAGATTATGTAATATCAATCTGTTTGCACAATTTCTAAACAATTCCTGCTCATATTCCTTATCAGGTCCTGGTGTGTTACAATAATACAGAGTACAGTGCAACAAATGTCGTTTATCAGTGTCAAGGGAGGGGAACTTGCTGATGGCTACATTCATCAACTCTTCGGTCACTGCCCCTGGACCAGTCGTAACCAAGTCCTGGCTGTACCAATAGAACATTTCACCCTCCGACTGCACTGTAAAGGTATCAATTTGTTGCTGTGCTTCCATACCCTGCATAGTCGGAACTACTGCTATACTAAATAGCTGCATAAGGTCTCTGCCCAAGAGGTTTACTGGGCATTTTGTGGAAACAACAATTTTGCTTTTCTGGGTCAATCCTGAAACAGGATCAGTTATTGCAATATTATAGGAGAGGGGCTCCCGATACAGCTGTCCATTAGCTACTTTCACTAGTATGTAATCAGGTGACTCTGAATTCTCTGGCAGTTTGCAGGGATGTATCAGGGTCCATGATGCCCCTGAGTCACACAAGAATTTGACCTCTCTCCCTTCTACTAGGAGTGTAACTTCTGGTTTTGTGTCTGCTATATAGAGCTCTAAGCTCAATAAAGCTAAATCCAATATTTAATTTTCTTCACTATCCGTAACTTCCTGCACTTCCTCTATTTCTTCTGCCACATCCTCTACTCCTTCTATCACATTCTCATTTGTCCTTTCTCTGCTATCCCCTTCTAGTGATTCTTGACTATCATATAGTCAGTCCTCACCCTCCTTGTCTTCCGTGGTTGCCTTATTGTTTTTCTTGCAATCCCTTGCCAAGTGTCCCTTTTTACCTCATTTAAAACATTCACCCCTTTTCTTTCGGCCTTCAAAATCCTCTGATCGCTGATCAGATTGTTTGTTTCCCTGGGCATTTCTCTTGCCCTTTTTCCCAGACTGTACTACATAAACTTCTACTCCATCTTCTACAGAAAATACTTGGGATTTCTTTTTCTTTTTGCTATTAAAATGCCTTTCGGCATGCCTAGCATATTCAAGTAATGACTGTAACCTGCTTGTACGATGATCTACAATGTGCTTTGTAATAAAACTGCTTATGTGTGCAATGCTGCCTTTCAAAAATGTATTCTTTAACTGCTGCTCATATGGGGAATCTTGTGTCTGATCTTCAGGAACCTGCATTCCACAATGGTTATTAAAACATTCTAACAGTCTGGCATAATATCTGTCAATATTTTCACCTTCTTGTTGGATGCATTGATTAATGCAAGTCCAGTCTGCCCTCGGCTTACATTTCTCAGAGATGCGGTCTGTAAGACCTTTTACTCTATTGTCTAGTTCTGCGCTACTATGTGGGAGGGGTCTGTGTGCAGTGTCACGGGGATTCCAGTTGCCACTAATCATGTGCAAATCTGGTCCCACAATTTGTCTGACTACTTTTTCTACTTCTTCTCCGTTTAAATTATAACTTAGCCTCATTGCTTATAAATCTTCTAAGAACTTTCTAAAATTAACTTTTGGATGGGGAATTCCCTCAGTGGCTTTCCGGATGTCTTCCGGAGTCCAGGGTGTATACACTAGAATAGTTGGGTCCTGACCTTCTTGCCCTGCCTGAGGGTTAGGTACTTCTATAAGTGGGCATATTTCTTCTTTACTCATAGATCATGAATTCCTACCCATTTGATATAATTCAATGTCCTCTTTTGAGTTACCTGCCCGTGTTCGAGACCTGGTCTCGGGATCTCTAATAAATGGTTTTGCTTTTGTATTGTCTGTATTTACAGTGGCAGCAGGATATCGCGGGGATGGACTAACTTGTTCACTTGCTTCATATTCTGGTAAGGGGGAGCAGAGGGGCCGATGCCATTACTAAGTTATTGTCCTCCTTATCTAAAAACATTGCTTTTGAATTATTGTTCTTTTGTTCCCTACGGTTTACTTCCTCAATCCACCTGTGTGCCTGAGGAATTCCTAATTGGAGCTGCTTTTTTACCCGACCTTTGGAATCAGTTTTAAGCTGTTTGACAAGTTTGATAAGCAAGGATTTTTTCTAATTTACTGTCAAATTCATACTTATTAACCCACTTTGAGTAGTATTTAATATTATCAGCCCACTGTGACTGCATGTATTTTGCGTCTTCGGTTAACGGCGGATTTTGGGGTCTTTTTGTGCAGTTATTACCCATTTGATTCTACCTTTTTAATCGTTATGTAACTCCTTATTTTTAATGTGCTACCATGGATCTTGTTATAGTCTCTTCAGAATGACTGCCTACCTACTCTGTTTCCCTGATCTATGACAAGACAGTAATCTTTTCTGTCCCTGACTTGTAAAAATACAGTCCTGACAAAAACAATGCAAATCTAGTCCCTGATCTAAAACAGAAAAAAAGTAGATTCACCTTACCTGAGCCTTCGTGATTGATCACCTGGTTCATGAAAAACCTGTCCTTCAGTCGCAGATCAGAAAGTTGCTGGCCTCTTTTGTACGACAATTCAGTCGGAGGGCTTTTCAAATAAGAAGAACCGATGTGGTTTCTTCCCCGTACGGTTTCAAGCCACCTGGCCTGTCTGATCCGAGATGAAGTGAGGGTTACCGGTCCAAAGGACCAATCTGTCAAAGGAAAAAACTTCAAAGACCAATACACGTAAGGTTCAGATAAGGCACATTTAATAACTTGCTGCAAGGAGACAAAAACATGCAAATACAGGATTTTGCCTAACTACTAACAGGAAGTATGCTATTCTTATACTGTTCTACAAGACATTGCCTTCTATGGTTGACGTAATCAAACACAACTTTCAGTATTGTTCTACAGCAGATGTTACTCAGATTTTCTGCTGACATGACTGGATTTATGAAAAAAAATTTCAGAAAAACAACCTGGCCTTGGTGGGCTCTAGCCCATTACAAGCTTCTGTTGTGTAGTTCTAATACATGTGTCACATTTCAAGGTACTTTTCTAGCTTAGGCACAAGCAAATGCTGATTGCAGTTCATATTTTCAAGCAGTCTTTGTTCTGATTATCTATAGTTTCTGCAGCTGTTTATTTTCTCACAGCACAAGCGGAACTCCTTGTCTAAGTCTCATAACATTAATACAAGTGATACATCTATTCATTATTTTCCTGACACAAGCAGAAATTATCTGCTTCCCTGTAAATTTCCAAAGCATAAGCAAAGATTATAGCTGCGCATATTTCATGACAATACAAGGTTAGAAAGCTTCTGCAATTTGTACAGATTTTATGCAGTGTGAAATAGAATAAATGTGTTAACCCTTTTCAAGCCTTAAATGCACTAAGCATATTACTAATACATACAATAATACATATTTTTCTGAAACACACACACACACACACACACACACACACACACACACACACACATGTGTGTGCACACAAAATCAGACATGGAGTTAATAAGCCAGGTAATGCTCCTTTTCAGGCCACTCTGTGCAGATGTGTTAAATGGCCAGGCAATGCAGAATCTACATAATATTGAGGTTACATATGTAGTCCTAAAGCACAGTGTCCAGTTCTCACTATTTGACCACAAAATAACAGAGGAATACTTTGCACACAATCAAGGGCATACCTGTCCTTGTGGGACAGCAGGATGCTAAATGGTGATTATTCCTCCTTAATACCTACCAGCATACCTGTCCTTGTGGGACAGCAGCATGCTAAATAGTGACTATTCCTCCTTAATACCTATTGCCATACCTGACATTGTGGGACAGCAGCATGCTAAATGGTGATTATTCCTCCTTAATACCTACCGTGTTTAATCACAAATTCCTTCTAAGTGCACACCATGCTTGCATGGTACGACTACACATCACACTGTAGGAATCATTTGTATTGCAGTTAGTGGTTCACACATACCTGAAAAAAGGATCATGAAGTTATCCATTTTTCAGATTTCTGTGGATTACAAATGCAAACCCCATACTACAACTAGTACAGTCTTGGCAGGTGTTGTGAGCAGAGCAGTTTTGCTTATGTTAATTAAATTTTCTTTCCTTGTCCTGTGTCAGACTAACTTGTGCAGCACAGTGTTTCAGTCCTGATGTTAAGACAGTGCTATTGGCTTGACTAGTAACTATATGGCTAATGGAAGCTGCTAATAACAAGTGCTGTACTGAGTGGGTATTTCCTTCAAGCCCCACTAGGCCAATGGACTCTTTCCATGGCAGACACAAGGTGGTATTCATACCGACTAGGTGGAAATTTGGCCAGGACATCAGGGAACTTCCCCTACTCTTGGTAGTCAAGGGAAGGATTTATTTGTTACACATACTGATTTCCTGTTTCCTGTCCAGGCATGGAGGCAGCCAGGAGGAACAGGAAGAAAATAGGGCTGATTCAGCTTTGGCTGAAAGTGAAGTGAAGGTTGATGAAAATGTAGTTGAAATGATAGAATCACTACCAGAAGTGTTTTCTGATGCTGTGGGTGCAGAAAAAGCAGTGATATTAGAAGAAAAGGAGATTGCAGCTGTAACAGAGATGGGTTCAGAGAAGATTGTTTGAAGGAGTTACAGTTACCTCTGAGAAATGCATAATTGCAACCCTCCAATTGGGAGGGTTGCAGGATGATTATTTGGAAGAAATGGTAAACCAAAGTGAACTAGACAGTGGAGCAGCAATTTCATGGAGTGGCATTATGGAGAACATGGAAGAAGAAAAAGGAGAAGGGAATGTGCCAGAAAAAGTTCAAGACACAAAACCTTATGCACAAACTGTGGGAGAAGGAGCAAAGAAGAAAGCAGAAATAAGAGAAAAAAGTACACAGTATGTGTAAGCTGTAAAAAAGAAAAAAGTTTGGATAAGTATAAGGTTTGGGACTATCTCATAGTACCTCTGGGTTTCAAAGCAAAAGAGGTAAAACCATTTATTTTAATGAATAAAGAGTCCTTTTGTGACTTCATGTTTGAGACTGGGCAGGCCATGGAAATTTTTTTGGGTGCATATGAACGAAAGAAAAATATTTATCCATGGTCAGAATATGTCATGCAAACTTATTACAGATAAACAGAAAAAAGGAATAATGATCCAGTTTAAAACTGAAGTTGAAGCAAAAGAACTCAAAGAACATTTGTTAACTATATGTAAAGAAGTAATGGACACTACAAAAATATATGATGAAAGAAGACTATAGTCTGGGGGATGGGAATGTGGAGTAATACTGAAAATGGAAAATGATAATGTTACGTACCTAGTATAATTGATGCTCATGGTAATAAGGGTTTTGTGAAATACAGGGGTCAACCAACAACTTGTTATTTTTCTGGAAAAAAATGATTATTTAATCAGATGCTATTTATGTGGTAAAAGAGGGCATAATGCAAAACATGTGATTTAAAGTGCAAAAGATGTGGCAATACTGGTCATTCATGGCTAGAATATGAAAATAATGTGCAAAAAAATGAAAATGAAATAAGAGCTGCATTGTCCAAGGCCAAGAATACAGCATCCATTGGACCTGAAAATATCCCTGGCTGTGTTGTACATGAACTACAAAATCAACTGGCACCACATCTTTGGGCCCTGTTCAATCATAGCCTTACCTCAGGCTTTGTCCCTACCAAATGGCACACTGCTACAGTCATCCCTCTCCATAAACGGAGAGCGACAACAGACCCTGGGGCCCATTAGCTTGATAAGTCTGATATGTAAAGTTATGGAGCACATCATCATGGACCTGCTTAACAAGGATATAGGTAACCTTCAAACTCTAGACCCCACACAGTTTGGCTTTGTTAAAGGGAGATCCTGCCTGCTTAACCTGGCTGACTTCTTCGAGTCAGTCACCAAGGCTGTGGATGAGGGTAAGGCAGTGCATACCACCTACCTCAATCTGGCCAAGACCTTTGACACCATTCCTCACTCAGGAATTATTGATAAACTCACCAAACTAGGCATCGACCCCTATGTCACTAGGTGGATTGCAAACTGGCTCACAGAACCCACAGAGTGAAAGTAGCAGATTCCAAATCTGACTGCCAACCAGTCACAAGTGGAGCCCCACAGGGATCAGTCCTGGGTCATCTCCTGTTTGGCATCTACTTCTCAGAAGTCCAGGCTAACACACAGGGACTCTGGCTGACCAAGTTTGCAGACAACTGTAAGCTGGGAGCCATTATCAACTCCCCAAGTGATGCATACTTCCTACAGAAAGGCCTCACTGACACCAATGACTAGTTTCAGAGCCAAGGCCTTAAGTTTAATGCAAAAAAATGCATTATCATTCCCTTTGGTAAAAACTCAGTTCCCACTAATTACCATGTCGATGGGAGACCACTGAGCTCTGAAGGTGTTATAAGAGATCTGGATACCCAGGTCGACAGCAACCTCTCCTTCGACCACCACATTGCCATTGTGGACAGAAAGTCCTTCTATGTGGCACATCTCATAACCAAGGGTTTTGCATCCAGGAAGAAAGAGGTCATCATCTCTTTCTACTCATCCCTCATTAGAACAATCATTGAGTATAATGCCCCATTTGGCATGTACCTCACCAGACACCTACAACAGCTGGAGGGGGGCACAGAAGTACCTCACGAAGAGGATCATAGGCCTTAAACACATGTCCTACATGGACAGATTAATAAAACTTCAGCTATTCTCTGTCTCTTATCATCTACTTAGAGGTGATCTCTGTTTGACTTACAAAGCCATGTCCGACCCAGCCCTGTTAGAAATGCTACACCTAAAGAAATCCTAATCCCTTCGCACCACATGCTCCAGAGATCTCAAACTCATTATCACAATCAACAGAACATGCTGGAGGGACAGGTTCATCACCCAGAGACTGAACATACTCTGGAACAAGCTTCCTATTCATCAAGCAGGGCACCTCACTGGCCCTCTTCAAGAGAAATCTCAATGAGTGGATGGGTAACAGAAAGTTCACCCCGGTGATCACTCCAGTGGCTCTGCTGGATAGAGGCACTGGGAGCTAATGTTGGGTGGCACGATGCCAGGGCACTTTTATGGGCTATCCTTGTAAAGGCTCCAGGACCATTAGCCTAGTACACACCTATGAAACTATGAAAATGAAGTTATACAGGATAAAGACTAGAATATGTTATACAAGAAAATGGACAAAAAGATGTAACTGATAGGTTATACATGAATGCAAAAAAATGACCCAGTAAAACCAGATAAATACCTCCTCCAGTATGATAAAAGTATGAATTACATGATTATAACAGATGAGGTAAACGTAAATAGCAGCAAAACATTTATTTATCGGAAAACGTGAGCGCTTTCGTAGTAATCATTACTGCTTCATCAGGCAACTAAAAATTCATTAAAACCTTACTTTTATACATACAGAGCATATCATGTGACTGCTAATTAACTAAACAATTACCTTCATTTAAAAACACAGTAAAACCTAGTGCTTTCTTAACTGAAACATTACAAACCACTCAATATGTGTCTACACTTTTAAAACATATATCCTACAAATACATCATGACTTTGAAACATGTATAAAGATGTATACAAAATTTTATTGTCTTAGTTTCCTCATTTTAAGTATCGGCTTCATAGGAACCACATCATTCAAACCCCTTCCATAATTAGCTCAAAGCCTAATAATCCACTTTGTTTCTAATGCTTCTGTTTTGTTTTTTATATCACCCATTCTGACATTTGAAATGTTTTTCTCAACAATCATTAGAGCAAAATTATGCAAAGGGCCCATATTCAGAGCATGCTTCTGTATGTCATACAAATGTTCTCTAACTCTATATTTAAGCATTCTGTCTGTTTTTCCCACATTCGGAGGGTGGCCTAATGGTTAAGGTGTTTCCCTTACAAACACAAGGTGAAGTTTTGAATCTAGGCCAAGAAGAGTTTCTCTGCAAGTAAGACCCAGATGCAAGACAGAGAGCAGTTCAAGTAGACAAAAATTGCCAGCATCAAGTTCAGTGTAGAGCATTAAAAAGCATCCAAAAAGCTGATGAGTAAAGTATATAAACTTTTATTGAATATAATAAACACCCAGACCAGTTTCAGCCAACAGGCTTTCCTCAGTGGGAATAAAAAAAGTATTTGAATCTCACAAGAGATACTTTGCTAGACTTAAAATGGCTTGCAAGGGCAGTTAACTTAGTACTAACCTATGAATGCATGACATTCTTGACAAATTGCTAGATACACTATATGTTCTGTATTACAAGTGCCGTTAACTTTAAAGTCTTCCTATCCATATCGGGGTGCTCAAAAAAACCTGATGAATTAATATAAGCACACTGATGACACTTGCTACATGGGCTAGTACAGAATTTTTCATTCCTACTTGTAGCATTAGTTCTACGATAACATAACAATTTCTTCATGTTCCTTATATTTTTAAACAAAAAATTCGGTCTGGGTCCTACAATTTCTTTAACTACAGGATCTGTCATTAAAATTAACCAATACTTCTTAAAAACTCCTAGAATAGGTTTAACATTATTGGTATACTTTACTGGTACCCTAAGTTGACTTTTACTCACTCTAGTGTTCTTATTCCTATTAACTGTCATTCCTTGTTCAGAGAAGTATGGTTTAGCCATTGTGTCCCTCAAATCTTGAACTGCTGTCATAATATTAGAAACTTTATTACATTCATACCCTTGTTTTGCCAACTTACATTTCAACTCCTGTAATTCTGTATTGAAAGCTAACATGCTGGTGTTAAGCCTAGATGCTTTCATGCTTTGCCCTTTTATAATATTGGTAAAAATATGCTGGGTATGTATGCTTGTTTTGTGTAAGAAAGTATTTGTATAACAATCCTTCCTATAAATACTGGTATTTACTGTGTTATCATTACTAATAAATACATTATCATCAAGGAAGTTTATGCATTCTCTAGAAAAATTCAAAGTAAACTTCAAAAAGTCAGTAGACATATTTAAATAATGATGAAGCTCATATAACTGTTCCTCCGTACCTTCTCATAATAGGAAGAGGTCATCCAGAAATCTATGATATAGCTTAACTTGTGCATGATATGGACCCTGAATAATGTCTTCTTTTTCTCAAGTGGCCATAACCAGGTTGGCATAGCTATTGGCACACGGAGTGCCCATAGCTACACATCCCTCTGCCAATAAATTTGTTTATCAAAAACAAAAATATTGTGTTCTAATACAATTTCCATTAAAAATGTGTCTAAATCAATGGTCTTAGAGTGCTCTGAGTGCTTTTGCAGGAATCACTAAAAAGCAAAACAGAAGCATTAGAAACAAAGTGGATTATTAGGCTTAGAGCTAATTATGGAAGGGGGTTGAATGATAGGGTACCTATGAAGCCGATACTTAAAATGAGGAAACTAAGAAAATAAAATATTTTATACAGTTTTATACATGTTTCAAAGTCATGATGTATTGGTAGGATACATGTTTTAAAAGTGTAGACACATATTGAGTGGTTTGTAATGTTTCAGTTAAGTGAGCAGTAGGTTTTACTGTGTTTTTAAATGAAGGTGATTGTTTAGTTAATTGTAGTCACATGACATGCTCTGTATGTATAAAAGTAAGGTTTTAATGAATTTTTAGTTGTCTGATGAAGCAGTAGTGATTACTGTGAAAGCACTCACATTTTCCAATAAATAAATGTTTTGCTGCAATTTGCGTTTACCTCATCTGTTATAATCATGTAATTCATACTTCTATTGTACTGGAGGAGGCATTTATCTTGTTTTGCTGGGTCATTTTTTGCATTCTACTTATTCTTTGGAGTACCACTACTCCAAGAGCAATGGCAGAAGGCAGGTTGCCCGAGATACAAAATGGACAATCAACAAGAGCAGAATCATCTTTGCATGTGAGTTTATAATGTAAAGAGAGTTTAAGGAATTGTTTTAATAAAATCTCTAACCCATTGCTGGATGGGGATGCTGTTATTACAAATAATGAAGAAAGTCCTGTGAATTTGAACAGTATATGGCAACGAGAATTACTTACTGAAATGGAGAACTGTTTCTACAAGCTCAATCGCTTACAGATGCAGCGGTTTCATCTGGAGGCATGTATTAAATTTGAAATTATATATTATATAAAGATGCCAATGTATGGCAATACATATCCTAGTTTCTTAGCCGACTGGCAGAGACTTAATAATGACTTAAGTTTTAAGTATATGAAACTCATTATTGACTTTTTTATGCCTGAAAAAAGACAGTTATCAATATGAGTAAATGAGTTACAAAGGCAACTGTATGCAGATTTCTCTCCTGACATAATAGATTTAAAACTCTGTAACATTATTGATACACTCAGTGTATATGAATGTAAACTATTAGCCCAGAAGCAGAAGAAGATTCAGAGAGATACAAAGATTTTATGCAGGGACATATGTTTGCATGGCTGAAACTTTTACAACCAGATTCTGATAATACGCGAAGGATGGAACCAGAAGGGACAGCATTTAAACATTCCACAATGGAGGTTGTTCCCCGTATTAGTATAAAAGCAATTCACAACATGATTGTAATATAGTGGAAGGGAGGTCCCCTGAAGATGTAGATCATTCAGCTACATCTGACGTAATGCAAGGGTGGGTACAAGAACCGCCCATTCACAACAACAATGATGTAAGAAGAAAACCAACGGCTATGTATCCTGTGTCGAATGGCAGTCTGATAGTGCAATCATCACAAGACGTCAGTAGAGGGAGACACAATACGCTGGTTGAAGGAGGATCCAACCCTTATCTACCCTTTCCCTATTACAGTGCGGATGGAGAATCACAGAGGGAGATTGAAGATCAGGAACCATTTGAAATGGAAGCCAGAGGGAGAACACTCGATGACAATGCAGACATTGAAGTGAATGTGGAAGAGTCAGATGTAATTGTTTGTAATTTATCCAACAGGCATTTGACAAAACATGAACAACAAATTTTACAGAAAGGACTAACTTTTATACTGCCACAACAAGCAGACATCACGGACATGATTTTGGATTTGAAATATTTCTTAAGGTCAGTGACTCTAAAAAGTATGTATGGACAAAATAATGACAGCAATGTATTTTCTAAACCCAGTACATTTACACCTAATAATAATGCCATATTAACTGCCTATGAAAAGGTTTGCACAGAAGAAATGTATAGGCTGTATTATTATGATGAAACTTTTCATAAAATGCATTTTTTTCAACATGAGTAAAGAAGAACAGACTGCTTTATATTATTTACAGAATGATATGAGTATATGCATTTATCTGGCTGATATAGGCGGACCAATAGTAGTTATGGACCACATTTATTATTTTAACAAAATGAAGCAGTTACTGAATGATGATGATGTAATATATAGTAAAATAGGTGCCTCTGATGTAGAAAATATGGTTTGTGAGATACATTGTGCTTTAGCTGAATGTTTTATACTTGGATTTATTGATTCAAAGTTGTTGCAATATTTCAGTGTTCAGAACCCTGTAATCCCAAGCATCCAAGGCTTGCCTAAAATTCATAAAAATAAGATAGATCCCCTAATGAGACCCATTGTCGCAGGAGGGGGATGGAGCATGGAGACTGTTTCCATATATTTGGAAAAAAGTTAAGACCACACTTGGACACATATGATATAGTTATTAGGGACACTAAGCACTTTGTTCAAAACTTATATGAACATTGTAAAGGGAAATTATACATAGGACTGAAAAAAACTGCCACGTAGACTGGAATCCAAAAGGAATACAAACTTTAATACAGACAATAAATCCAAGGTAAGCGCTTTCGGTTGGTAGCTATCACCAAACATCTTCAGACAAAATAATAAAGCACATACAGTCCAATATATACTAGAGAACACACCCTACCTCATTGAATCAATTGAAATCAATTAAGACCTTTAAAAACTTTAAAAAGACATACCCAAGAAATATATAAAAGCACAGGAGCATAACCAAATAATGCAAAAATACTAAATGTACATATATGTAACATTATATAAATAATGTAAAAAACTTTTAAATAAATATATTACATATATATATATATATATATATATATATATTATATATATATATATATATATATGTATATAT
Source organism: Protopterus annectens (assembly GCF_019279795.1). Lineage (NCBI taxonomy): Eukaryota > Metazoa > Chordata > Ceratodontiformes > Protopteridae > Protopterus > Protopterus annectens. The sequence goes on along the minus strand of NC_056728.1, from coordinate 111,931,929 downwards.
ATATATATATATATAATATATATATATATATATATATATATATATATATATGTATAAACAAAAAATATATATGCACAAGACAGAAATTATAAAATATGTATAAAATATATATACACATTTTTTATCTGTTCAGAACCTTCAATTTCAGTTTACTGGATATAGAAAATTATACATAGGAACCATTATCATGGTCACTATGGATGTCCAGTTGTTGTTTACAGCAATTCCAGATGTAAATGGGATTTTAATGTTAAAGGATTTCTTACAGAGGAAAAGAGCTCTAGATACTAAGACCATTGATTTATACACATTTTTAATGGAAATTGTATTAGAACACAATATTTGTGTTTTTGATGAACAAATTTATTGGCAGAGGGATGGCGTAGCTATGGGCACTCCATGTGCCAATAGCTACGCCGGACTGGTTATGGCCACTTGGGAAAGAGAACACATTATTGAGGGTCCATATCATGCACAAGTTAAGCTATATCATAGATTTCTGGATGACCTCTTCCTATTATGGGAAGGTATGGAGGAACAGTTATATGAGTTTCATCATTATTTAAATATGTCTACTGACATTGTGAAGTTTACTTTGAATTTTTCTGTAGAATGCATAAACTTCCTTGATGTTAATGTATTTATTAGTAATGATAACACAGTAAATACCAGTATTTATAGGAAGGATTGTTATAAGAATACTTTCTTACACAAAACAAGTATGCATCCCCAGCATATTTTTACCAACATTATAAAAGGGCAAAGCATGAGGGCATCTAGGCTTAACACCAGCATGTTAGATTTCAACACAGAATTACAGGAGTTGAAATGTAAGTTGGTAAAACAAGGGTATGAATGTAATAAAGTTTCTAATATTATGACAACAGTTCAAGATTTGAGGGAAACAATGGCTAAACCATACTTCTCTGAACAAGGAATGATAGTAGGAATAAGAACACTAGAGTGAGTGAAACTCAATAGAGTACCGGTCATATTTACCAATAATGTTAAACCTATTTTAGGAGTTTATAAGAAGTATTGGTTGATTTTAATGACAGATGCTGTAGTTAAAGAAATTGTAGGACCCAGACTGAATTTTTTTTTACAAATATGAGGAACATGAAGAACTTATTATGTTATCCTAGAACTAATTCTACAAGTAGGAATGAAAAATTCTGCATTATACCATGACCCCCTATTAATATTCCAAAACGTGCACGCTGATCGGCCAGTGTGCACGTTGTAAATCGACTTATACTAATGGAAAAAGGTCCGGTCGCTCGGACTTTTTCCATTAGTATAAGTCTTTTTTTAAAACACTGTCTCGCTATGTTAAAAGAGTTTAACATAGCGACACAGGTTTAAAAAAAGCAACAGAGATCTCCATTGCTTTTTTTAAAGCTGTCTCGCTATGTTAAACTCCTTTAACATAGCTTAATATTGGTAAAAAGCAACGGAGATCTTGCTTTCTCCGTTGCTTTTTTTTTAAACCTGTCTCGCTATGTTAAATGGGTTTAACATAGCGAGACAGGTTTAAAAAAAAAAGCAATGGAGAAAGCAAGATCTCCGTTGCTTATTTTAAAGCTGTCTTGCTATGTTAAACCCATTTAACATAGCGAAACAGTAAAAAAGCAACGGAGATCTTGCTTTCTCCATTGCTTTTGGCCACAGCTCTGATGTACTGTGTAGGCATGCCAGTACATCAGAACTGCCGCGAATGCCAGACAGCTGCGGAAGGGCAGCAAAGAGGCATTATACAATGCCATTATTTAAGAAAAGTAATTGTTTCTTTTCTTAAATAATGTCATAGTATAATAGCAATAACCCACTTCTGGGTGTGGGTAATGCAGGATTTAACCACGGTTGTCTTTGTTTGGTCCCTCGGGCTTCGCCCTCGGGAGCAAACCACGCCAACCATGGTTAAATCCCGCATTACCCACACCCAGGCGTGGGTTATTGCTATACTAGCCCATGTGGCAGGTGTAATCAGTGTGCTTATATTAATTCATCAGGTTATTTTGTGCACCCTGATATGGATAGGAGGTTTGACTTTAAAGTTAATGGCACTTGTAATAGAGAACATATAGTTTACCTAGCAGTTTGTCAAGAATGTCATGCATTCCATGTGGAAAAAACAGATAGGATGCTTAAATATAAAATTAGAGAACATTCGTATGACATACAGAATCAAGTGCACACTAATGCCTTAGCAAAGCATGTTCTGAATACGGGCCCTTTACATAATTTTGCTTTCCTTATTATTGAGAAAAACATTTTAAATGCCAGAATGGGTGATCTAAAAAACAAAACAGAGGCATAAGAAACAAAGTGGATTATTAGGCATAGAGCTAATTATGGAAGGGGTTTGAATGATGTGGTTCCTATTAAGTTGATACTTAAAATGAGGAAACTAAGAAAATAAAAATTTCTATACATTTTTATACATGTTTCAAAGTCATGATGTATTGGTAGGATACATGTTTTAAAAGTGTAGACACATATTGAGTAGTTTGTAATATTTCAGTTAAGAGAGCACTAGGTTTTTCTGTGTTTTTAAACAAAGGTGATTGTTTTGTTAATTAGCAGTCACATGATATGCTCTGTATGCATAAAAATAAGGTTTTAATGAATTTTAGTTGTCTGATGAAGCAGTAGTGATTACTGCGAAAGTGCTCACGTTTTCCAATAAATAAATGTTTTGCTACTATTTGTGTTTACCTCATCTGCTATAATCACGTAATTCATAGGTTATACATGAAGTTAAGGAAAGTAACAAGGAAAAAGAAACAGAGGAGACAAGTGAGGAAGAAGCTGATTGGTGTACAGTAAGAACAATTATTTGATAGGGAAATGAGTTAAAGGAAAAGAAAATTCAAAAACATAATGCTTAGAGAAAATAAGAAAGGAAAGGGATAAACATTTTATTATACTAATTGTTCTTAAAAGCTGAAAATATTAGCTTTAAATGTGAACAGTATGACAAATCTTAAAAGAAGAATAGGTGTATTACAACGGTGTGCTGCAGTAGATTCACATATTATTGTTTTAGAAGATATCAGATTATTAACAGAGAAAGAAAGAACACAAACTGAAAAACTTTGGCATGGTGTGGTAGTTTGGAACATGGGGAAAGAAACATGCTCAGGTATATGTATATTATGTCAAAAAAGCATTAAAACATTAGGTGTAACCATAGTGGAACAAGGCCGAATTATAGTATTAGACATGAGATGGAAAAAGGTATGTGTATAGAATTATAGCTTTATATACATATGTAACAAAAAAAGAGAGAAATGATGTTTAAAAATATTCTTGAAGTTGTTAGTATAAATATGAACTTTATAGTGATGGGTGATCTTAATTGTAATTTAAGAAAAAATAAGAGAAATTGATGTTAAAATAGCTAAAGAAATTATGAGAAGTGGAAAGTTAAGTGTATGGGAGAATAACCACTGGACCTATAAAAGGAATGACATTAGGACATAAATTGATTATTTTTTAATAGTTAATCATTTAAAAGTTATAAAAAAATGAATTAAGTATGCTGGATTTTTAGATCATGTGGCAATATGGGTTAAAGTACAGGAAAATAAAGAATATATAAGAATAGGAAAAGGAATAAAGAGAATTAATGAAAATGAATTAGATGTAGAAGAGAAAAAAATAACGTGGAATTATGGAAAATCATACGACTATGAGGGAGTTTTATGAGAAGTGGACTGTTTTTGGCTTAATTTTTATGAAAAATTTAAAAAAAGTATTTTTAGACTCTATAAGGAAGAAAAGAAGAAAAGAAAAAGAAACATATAAGATATTAAGTCAAGAAACATTTAGATACTTAGAGACAATTTCCTTTTATGAAAAAGATATAGAAATATATAAAATTAATCAAGTTAAAATTAACAACTTATTATATAAGCAAAAGTATTGTTTACAATGAAAGAAAGAAGAGGTAGCACTATATTTGAGTCAAATAAAAAAAGGAAATATAATAGAATTAAAAAACAAGGAAGGCAAGCAAATAAGACAGCAAGAAAGAATATATGAAATAATTAAAGAATATGTATTGAAATTATTTGTTAAGAGAGAAGAAAACATAGAACAAATTTAATATTTTCCATACCGGATCGGTCGAGGCCCAGGTTAACAACGACCGCCACGAGTACTGTTAGCCAACAGGGTGCTGGCGGAAATTGGGCTACTGTTGGCCGAAGGAGGAGAAGAGGTGGAAGGCATGGCCGAAGGCAGGAAGAGAGGAGAAAGGCTAGGACTGTGGTAGTGAGGGTCAGAACTTTGAATGCTGGCAGTATGACTAGTATAGGGAGAGAGCTAGCTGATATGATGGACAGAAGGAAGGTTGGTATATTGTGTGTGCAAGAGACCAGATGGAAGAGGAGTAAGGCTAGGTGTATTGGAGGTGGGTTCAAATTGTTTCATCATGGTGTGGATGGGAGGAGAAATGGCATAGGAGTTATTCTGAAGGAACAGTATGCAAAGAGTGCTTTGGAGGTGAAAAGGGTGTTGGATAGAGTGATGTTTATGAAGCTGGAAATTGATGGTGTAATGATTAATGTTGTTAGTGCATATGCTCCACAAGTTGGGTGTGCAATGGATGAGAAAGAAACATTTTGGAGTGAATTGGATGAAGTGGTGATGACTGTACCCAAGGGTGAGAGAGTGGTGACTGGAGCAGATTTAAATGGGCATGTTGGTGAAGGGAACAGTGGGGATGAGGAAGTGATGGGTAGCTATGGTGTTAAACAAAGGAATGCAGAAGGTCAGATGGTAGTGGATTTTGCAAAAAGGATGGATATGGCTGTGGTGAATACCTATTTTAACAAGAGGGAGGAGCATAGGGTGACATACAAGAGTGGAGGAAGATGCACACAGGTAGATTATATCTTATGTAGGAGGGCCAGTTTGAAGGAGATTGGAGACTGTAAAGTGGTGGCCAGAGAAAGTGTAGTTAGGCAGCATAGAATGGTGGTTTGTAGGATGACGTTGGTGATCAAGAAGAGGAGGAGGAGTGTGAGGGCAGCACCAAGGATCAAATGGTGGAAATTGAAAAAGGGTAATTGTGAGGTGGAGTTCAGGGATGAGTTAAGACAGGCACTGGGTGGCAGTGAAGAGTTACCAAATAGCTGGGTAACTACAGCAGAACTAGTAAGGAGACGGCTAGAAAGGTGCTTGGTATCACATTGGGACAGAGGAAAGACGACAAGGAGACATGGTGGCGGAATGAGGAAGTACAGAAGAGCATACAGGCAAAGAGGCTGGCAAAGAAGAAGTGGGATTGTCAGAGAGATGAAGAAAGTAGACAGGAGTATGAGGAGATGAGGTGCATGGCAAAGAGAGAGGTGGCAAAGGCTAAGGATAAGGCATATGAAGAGTTGTATGAAAGGTTGGACACTAAGGAGGGAGAAAAGGACCTGTACCATTTGGCTAGACAGAGGGACCGAGCTAGGGAAAATGTGCAGCAGGTAAAGGTGATAAAGGATAATGAGGGAAACATACTCACAAGCGAGGAGAGTGTGTTGAGGAGATGGAAAGAGTACTTTGACGGGTTGATGAATGAAGAGAATGAGAGGGAGAGAAGGTTGGATGATGTAGGGATAGTGAATCATCAAGTACAATGGATTAGCAAGGAGGAAGTAAGGACAGCTATGAAGAGAATGAAGAATGGAAAGGCTGTTGGCCCAGATGACATACCTGTGGAAGCATGGAGGTGTTTAGGTGAAATGGCAGTGGAGTTTTTAACCAGATTGTTTAATGAAATCTTGGAAAGTGAGAGGATGCCTGAGGAATGGAGAAAAAGTGTTTTGGTACCGATTTTTAAGAATAAGGATGATGTGCAGAGTTGTAGTAACTACAGAGGGATTAAATTGATCAGTCACAGCATGAAGTTATGGGTATGAGTAGTGGAAGCTAGGTTAAGAAGGGATGTGATGATTAATGAACAGCAGTATGGTTTCATGCCGGGAAAGAGCACTACAGATGGGATGTTTGCTCTGAGAGTGTTGATGGAGAAGTACAGAGAATGTCAGAAGGAGTTGCATTGTGTTTTTGTAGACTTGGAGAAAGCATATGACAGGGTGCCTAGAGAGGAGTTGTGGTATTGTATGAAGAAGTCAGGAGTGTCAGAGAAGTATGTAAGAGTGGTACAGGATATGTATGAGGGTAGTGTGACAGTGGTGAGGTCTGCGGTGGGAGTGACAGATGCATTTAAGGTGGAGGTGGGCTTACATCAAAGATCAGCTCTGAGTCCTTTCTTATTTGCAATGGTGATGGACAGGTTGACAGACGAGATCAGACAGGAGTCCCCATGGACTATGATGTTTGCAGATGACATTGTGATCAGTAGTGAGAGTAGGGAACAGGTGGAGGAGACCCTGGAGAGATGGAGATATGCTCTAGAGAGAAGAGGAATGAAGGTCAGCAGGACTAAGACAGAATATATATGTGTGAATGAGAGGGAGGATAGAGGAATGGTGAGGATGCAAGGAGTAGAGGTGGTGAAGGTGGATGAGTTTAAATACTTGGGGTCACTAGTTCAGAGTAACGGTGAGTGTGGAAGAGAGGTGAAGAAGAGAGTACAGGCAGGATGGAGTGGGTGGAGAAGAGTGTCAGAAGTGATTTGTGACAGACAAGTACCTGTAAGAGTGAAAGGGAAGGTCTACAAGAGGGTAGTGAGGCCAGCTATGCTATATGGGTTGGAGACAGTGGCACTGACAAAAAGGCAGGAGTTTGAGCTGGATGTGGCAGAGTTAAAGATGTTAAAATTTGCACTGTGTGTGACGAGGGTGGACAGATTAGGAATAAATATATTAGAGGGTCAGCCCAGGTTGGAAGGTTTGGAGACAAAGCCAGAGAGGCACGATTACATTGGTTTGGACATGTGCTGAGAAGGGATGTGGAGTATATTGGGAAAAAGATGCTAAGGATGAAGCTACCAGGTAACAAGAAAAGAGGAAGGCCTAAGATAAGGTTTATGGATGTGGTGAGAGAGGACATGCAAGTGGTTGATGTGACAGAGCAAGATGCAGAAGACAGGAAAAAAATGGAAACAGGTGATTTGCTGTGGCGACCCCTAACAGGAACAGCAAAAAGAAGATGATGAATGAGTATTTAGAACAAAAAATAACAATGAAATAATTGAATGAAATACTAAAACATATTAACATGAATTCTGCAACAGGACTGGAAGTAATTGAATATGGTATGTATAAAGTAATGAAAGAGTGGCAAAACATAATTTTCATAGAAGTTATGAATGAATGGTTAGAAACTGGAATTAAAGAGAAAGAGACAGGTACAGGAGTTATAACATTTATATTTAAAAAAGGAAATAAAGAGGAGATAAAAAATGGAGACATATAACATTGAATAATACAGATGATGAAATTTTTATGAGAATAATAACAAAAAGTTTGCAGAAAAAATGGAAAGAATATATGATCAAAATTTATTTGGAAGAAAAGGAAGTCAAGATTTATTATGGATAATAAGAGAAATAATTGATGATATAAATAAAAACGTAGAAGCAAAGGTTATGATAGGGGATATACGTGAAGCTTATGATAATATTCAATATAAATCACTATGGGGACTTTTACAGGCATATACTGTAAGCAAAAAAAATTACAAGCAATAAAATCTGTTTTTGAAAGGAACTATGTCAAACTAAATATAAATAGCTGGATTGTGGAAGAAATAAAAATAGAATGTGGAATAATGCAGGGCTGCCCAGTTAGTATGTAATTTTCTCATTAGTTATGAATATAATAGTGAAGGAAATTAATAAAATGTCAAGTAGTGGTGGATATAAAATGATGAAGGAAGTACAATTGCCAATAATGTATAATTATGTAGGTGATATTGTATTAATTGTTAAAATAAAGTATGGATGGCAAAAGTCAATGAAAAATTAAGTATACATTTAAAAATGGTTTAAGAATAAATAAGGAGAAAAGTAAAGGATTTGGTTTTGAAGGTATGATAGGAGGTGCTGAATTCAATTAAAAATATACAGATGTATTCGGAACAGCATTTGAAGGTATAAATACAGACAACAATGGGATAATGTACTCAAAGAAGTAAAGGATATGACTAATTATTGGAAATCATATAAATTTTCATATCAGAAAAAAACACACTTGTTGAACACCATGGTAATAGGAAAAATTATTTATGTTGTTAACATCTATATGATTCCTATCAAGTAAGAAAAGGAATTAATGATGATTGTATTCTATTTTATATGGGGCTCTAAACTGAATCCAGTCAAAAGTGGGATTCTGTATATGAAAGAAGAGCAAGGAGGTTTGGGTTTAATAAGCCCAATAGTACATGCAGCATCGTTAATTTTATATAAGGTTTTAAAAGTGAAGGAAAATAAAAACTTGATAGAAATGATACTAACGGAATGGAAGCAAAGCATTGTGAATGAAGAAAGGAAAGAGAACCAAAACAAAATTGTGTTATGGAAAATAAAAAGGAATATATGTGAGAAAAATAGAAAGGAATGGTACTTAAGTATTATGAAAGCATTTTATGGTATTGATCCATGGAAAGATTTAGAAATAAATAAGAAAAAAGCCATAATGATGAGATATAATAACTATAAAAAGATTAAAGAATGTAATGCTTTTTTATAGAGATTGTCTATTAGAAAATTGCTGGTTAAGGCAAATATGCCATACAGAAAAGCAAGATAGACTATGTCATAAATCTGGAAAGTTTGAGACTACTGAGCATATGTTTTTGAAATGTGAAAGAGTTAATTTGTGGAAAAATATGTAAAGATAATAGGGTGAAAAGATTGTTAAAATTTGGACAAATAAATATGGACATAATAGAATTTGGTTATTATGGTGCACACAAACAGGAAGAAGTGAAGAAAATGGACAGAGTAATATTTTAGGCTTCATGGACTATATGGAACGAGAAACTAAATGAAATTAAATACAATGGAAAATGGAGATTTACAAAGATTTTAGAAAAAATAATGTTTTGGTTGTGTATGAAAGAGTGGGAGGATGCTTAAACTGAAGTTTATAATGTATGGAGATTTGTAAATAGATGGGACCACTATGTAATCCCGAAATACTGCAATCCCGAATTTCAGTATTTCGAAATTACATAGCTGAAAACCCAACTACAATACACATTTCTGAAACCCCGTAACCTTCGAAATTCAAAATCCCGAATGTAGTCTACACAGACAGCACACACATACACATACACACAACTCCCCCCTACAATCAAATAAACAATACTACACTACAGATAAGCAGGGGGGCAAGCCCCCCCAACACCCCCATGTGGGGTGGCTGCACCCCCCACACCCCCTAGTTATATATTCTAACTCTGAGATCGCACAGAGGCACAAAGGAAACTCACACCCATACATTTTATAGACCCTCACACACACACACACACACATCACAGTCACAACACACACTTACACATACTAAAACCCCTAACCAACACACTTACACATACATACTTACCTAACCTTCAACCCATCCATCCACACGCTGCACCAGCAGAAGCGGAAAATCTACATCTCTGCTTCGGGATTTTGAATTTCGTGCTTCTGCAGGTTTTGGAATTTTGTCTTTTCGGCTATGTAATTTCAAAATACTGAAATTCGGGATTTCAGTATTTCGGAATTACATAGTGGACCCAAATAGATGCAAATAATGTAAATATGCAAACAATATGTAATGTATGTATCAATAAAAAAACCCTACTCTTTGGCGTAGTGGGACACATTTGAGTCTGTCGCACCTATCTTCCAGTTTCCTTTCTAGGCATGTAGGTGGCCCATAAAAACAGGGGAGAACATACAGAGTGTGAACAATCAAAAAACACAAAACACAAGAAAGTAAAGAAATAAGTGCAGATATGGTTGACCCTTTATATGAAATGCAGCAAAACAAACAAGAAGAAGCAGAGAGGTTGTTAGTATCAGAGAAAAATGAAGATCTGATTGGAGAAGCTGCAGATTCTGAGATTTTATTTCAGGAAAAGTTGTTCAAAAAATAGGAAAGTCAGCAGGAATGCATTATTACAACCCTCCAATCCTGAACATTGCAAGATGAGTACCTTAAAGAAATGGTTAACCAAAGTGAACTGGAAAGTGAGGTAGCAGCAGCCTGGGGAGAGTTAATGGGAAAAAATCCATGAAGAAGAAATGGTAGAAGAAACAACAGAAAGAAAATCTTATGAACAGAAAGTTAAGGAAGGAGAAAAGAAGGTTGAGGAGGTGAGGGAGACAAAGCAAAAATACATCGCAAAATAAGCAGCAAGAAAGTAGGCCTGGAAAGGTATGAAGCCTGAGACTCAGTAATTGCACCACTGGGTGTTTCACCCACAAAAGTAAGAGTATTCATTTTTATTAATAAAGAAACATTTTGTGACATATTGTTTGAGACTGGACAGACCATGGAAAACTTATTGAGATGCAAACAAAAAAGAACATTAATCCTTGCTCAGAATATGTGATTCAATCTTTTTATAGAGAAAGAAAAAAGAGAATATTAATTCAATTTAGAACTGAAATTGAAACAAAAGAGCTAAAAGAACAATTACTGAATTTGTGCAAAGAAGTTTTGGATACAACCAAAATCTATGTTGAAAGAGGCTTGTGGACTAGGGATAAGAATGCAGGCTTATATTAAAAATCGTAAATGACAATGTAATACACATTCCAAGTATAACCAATATGCATGGTAACAGGTTTTGGGAAATATAAAGGATAACCTAAAACTTGCTATTTTTGTGGAAAAGACCATCATCTGATAAGTGAATGTGATATAAGAAAATGTTTCATATGTGGTAAAACAAGACATGAGGTAAAGAAATGTGATTTGAAATGTAGAAAATGTGTCAGTACTGGGTATGCATGGTTAGAGTGTGAGGAAGATGTGCAACTTATTGAAAAAGAAGATACACAGAGCTTAGTTCAGGATATAGATGCAGAAAATAAAAAATAAGAAAAACAAGATGACACGCAGAAAAATAAAGACATAATACGTGTAAGAGAAGGGGTAAATAAAAGGAAGAAGAAGCAATTCATACGAGTAAAGAAGAACATGTGAATTGGCAGGTAGTAAGAGGAAAGAAATTTTCTATAGGAAAAATAGTAAAAGAAAGAGAAGAAAATGTAAAAGTGCAATACAAAACAATGAAAAAAGGTAAAGAATGAGGAAGATGTTATAATTACTTCACCTAAGAGTTGAAAATAAATTCTTGTGTTGACTATTAATAGTATGAAAAATATGAAAAGAAGAAGTGGTATCTTGGAATGGTGTGCTGTATTAGATGCTCACATTTTTATATTAGTAGATATAAGACAACTGATGGAAAAGTTGCAAACAGAATAATTATGGGGTGGACTAATAGTTAGGAACATATGCAAGGATACATGTTCAGGGATATGTATATTATGTCAAGACAATATCAAAATATTAGATGTTACTATAGTTGAACTAGGATAAAATACAATAATAGATATAAGATGGAATACAAATGTATGTAGGATTTTAGCTATATATGCCTATGTCGCTAAGAAACAAAAAGACACAAGGTTTAAAAAATTGTAACTATGCCTGTGTAAACATGGATATAACATTGGTAGGGAGTTTAAATTGCAATTTAAGAATCAATAAAAAGAACAGCAGTGATATCAAAATAATAAGCGGAATAATGAAAAGTGGCAAGTTATATATATGGGGCAATAAACATTGGACATAGAAAAGAAGTGAGATTAAGACAGAAATTGACTATTTTCTTATATCAGATAGTCTAAGAATTATACAGAAAGGAACAAAAATAACAGGATTCTCAGTTGAAAGTATGTGAGAAAGAAGAATACATAAAAATAGGCAAATGAATCAAAACATTGAATGAAAGAGACTTAAAACTAGATGAGAGGGAACAAATACATAAACTATGGAAAGAACATATAGGTATCAGAAGATTTTATGAAAACTGGGCAAGTTGGTGGATAAATTTTAAAGAGAAGTACAAAAATGTTTTTGGAATGTTTAGAGAATAAGAGGAAAAAAGAAAAGAAAAGATAAAATATAAAAAAATATAAAACATTAAGTGTGCCTGACTGAGAATGCTTCTCAATCTGGAAATTTAGAGCTGATAAGTACATTTTTTCACACTTTATCTGTTTAGTGTTCTGCACTGTCTTTATTTTTGCTTGACTGAAATACTTATATGTTTGCTGGCTGAATTTTGTTTTCTGATCTGTGCTGAATTTTTTTTTTCTCAGAGAGTTTGTAGTGAACTTATTCAAGGGTAAAAAATCTGGTCAAACTGCTTTTGTGTTATCTGATTGCCTCAAAGCTTGGATGTGTCTTGCTGGAATAAAAATATTACCTTTGTGTGGATTCCTGCATATCATTGCTGGGATCTCCTTGTGCCTAAGCGAAAATGCTTCTCAAACAATCTGGAAATATAGAGCTGATAAGTATATTTGGTTTTGTATTAGAACAGTACCTTGTGTTTAGTTCTGCGCAGATGTGGGTATGCCACCAGTGATTGACAGGGGAAAATGGCACTGAAAGACCCGATGACGGAAAGGTATGCTAATTTGTATGTGATGTAATGTATGTATTCTTGTAAACTGTTTAATATTCACGCACGATACCAACTTCAACCCCATAAAGCAGCCTATATTGAATAAGCCAGTTCCATCTTACTAAGGATATCAAATGCAAAGTTAACCACGAATTATTACTTTTTATCTTTTCTTTTATAGGGGGATGCCCCCTGCACCCCACTTGTAGGGGCACTGTGCCCTTCCCACCCCCCACTACTTCAATATACCAACTCCAAGTGAGTGCTACGTTGAGGAAGAGGGTACACATAAACTAACCTGCTCCTGTCTTTCTTTACAAATATGTATGTAGAAATGCATGGAGCTTTAGTGGTTTCTTACGTATTACTATTTTGGGGTTTCTAGCTAGCCACAGTGAATGACCAACAAAGCATGTTAAAAGTACATTGAGCGGTGCTGTTTACAGTGCTTACTGTATACATTTCTTCACTTTAAATGTCAAATAAAATGCCATTCCTGAGCTATCAACATCACCCATTCATCAATATTCATTTCACCACAGGCATGAATATTCAGCAGATTCAACAGCCCGCCAGGAATTGTCGGCCTGGAGGCAGGGTTAGGGCGGGATTTGCTACTGTGCATCCTGCAAAGTACTGTTCTAATACAAAACCATATATTTTCCCACTTTAACTGTTCTGCACTGTTTTTATTTTTGCTTGACTGAATTATTTATGTATTTGCTGACCGAATTTTGTTTTCTGATCTGTGCTGAATTTTTTTTGTCCCACCCTCCCAGCCAACTCCTGTTGTGTTCTTAAAGTTGGTTGCCTGCCCCTACTATAAATTTGACCTGGGACACTCTCCCCAGTCCCATCTCATTAGCTCATTCTACCTAATATAGAGATCATTGGAGAAGGCCAAACCCCTTAGTCCCTTAATCTTGAATTATCTTGTGTTCCTGCTCTCTCCCTTTCCACTTTATTTAAAAAAAAATAAATAAATAAAACAAACCAAAAAAGATACTTTATTCAGCTGCTTATATTTTTTTGTATTTGTGTTTCTTCATACTACTCTGTTACTTCATCTCGCTTTTACCTGTGACTTGCTGCTACTTTTCTAAACTGTTCAAATACATCTTTTCTGTTGCATTTATTACTGCTTGTTTATAGCCTGTCTAAATTGTTAAGTGTTATTCTAAGCTCTTAGTTTTGGTTTAAGCATTTGGGCTTTAGGCCTACCTCTTAGCTCTCCATGGCCTTTCTCCCTCAGATTCTGAGTAATATGGATGGAAAATTTCCTACCATTTCTCCTGCCAGTCTGGTTGATATGGGCATCCTGAGACAGTGTAGCAACTGTCTCATGTACACAGACAACTATCTACTATTACCACCTGGGGAACACAATTTGTGAGAAATGCAATTACATTAGGAACCTAGAGTCTATGTCATTTCCCCCTCAAGCCAGTATATCTGGCACCGACAAGGTTGTCAACACCATCACTACACCTCAAACACAACCCACACCTGCACAACACACACCCATGTATGCGGAGGTCCTCCACATAAACATACCAAAACAAAGGAGATCGCTGAGGCAAAAACACACGCAATCTCCACAGCCTTCCACACCACATACCATGCACAGTGCAGACACTTGTGTCTCACAGCCCCTAAGGCTTCACCATAAACCCAACATATTAGTCACAAGAGACTTCATTGTGAGACACACAGATGTGCATCTCACCAGGCTGGATAAGGAGAAAGTCAGGGTTAGTTGTCTCTTAGTTGCCAGAATCCACCATACCACATATCCACTCAAGTCTCTCAACAACAGGTACTGTTATGACTGTCATAGTCCATGTTGGCGTGTATGACTTGAGATGTACCTCCCTGCACTAGATGAAGAGAGAGAGACATGATTGAGCTCACTGATTATGTGTCCCAGGCACATATGTCTCTAGCTTTAAGCAGCATTCTGCCGTCACCCAGAATGATGCCTCAGTACAAACAGAAAATTATTGACTTTAACAATTGGCTTAGTTTCTGGTGTCATAGTTTCTGGTGTCATTCCAGGGGGATCCAGTACCTGACAGCCTGAGAAGATATGATCGACGGACCATGATGCTTTGCCAGAGATGGCCTGCATTTGTCTCACCTGGACTTTGGGGTTCTGGCAAAGGCTCTTGCCTCCCCCATAGTGCCTTTTTTAGGAAAGGTCCTGAGATCGATAAAACCAACATTAAAATTTCAACAAAATGCAAATTAAATGTCATGCTGCTAAACACTAGGAGTCTAAACATGAAACTGCACTCTTTGCAAGCAGTCTTAACCCTGGAAAATGCTGACATCTGTGCAGTCACAGAAACCTGGTTCAATGCTGTGGAGAGCACCCAAGCCTTACCTGCTTACTCATGCTATCTTACTTTCAGACCCCAAACTGTGGGCAATAAAGCCAAAGAAGGTGGAGTTTCAATACACATTAAAGACATACACACCTCCAGGCTGGTCAAACAGTATGATGCACAGGAGACACTCCAGGTGCAGTTAACCATTGACAAGACCCCTATTCAAATCATAGCTAGCTCCCAGACCACAAATCTGACTCAAGATGCCCAATCCGCTTATTTGGACCTGTTTAAATCTATCAAGATTCAACCCTTTACCCTGATCCTGGGTGACATTAACTTCCCAAACATAGAATGGAAAAACTAATCATGCCAGCACACAAATGCCCAGAGATTCCTCAATTTTGTCAATGCAAATGCTTTGGAACAGCTAGTCAGTACCCCTATAAGAGGTGATAATATCTTGGACTTGGTATTAACCAATATGAGTAACCACTGCAACATCCCTATTGTATCATACTCCCTGGTAAGATCCAACCATAAAGCAGTCACTTTCGAAGTCACCATCTCACCCAACCCGCCTCTAGCTAGGATCAGACATAAACACTTCTCCAAAGCTGATTACAGTCTCCTGAGGGATGGTATAAAAAGCTTCACAGCCCCCTCCCCCTCTGTAGGAACTGGCAACAATATCCAAAACTGCACCAAAGCACTATAAGAACATTTATATAGCTGCATGGAATCAGCAATACCCAACAGGGCTAAATCATCCTCTGCAAGGAAAAGTAAACCTGTTTGGTGGACATCTGCAATAAATAAACTCTATAACAAAAGGAAAACATTGCTGTCCAAGACCAAGAAGGAGCAGGTGACCAACTGGAAGCAATGTCTCCTTAACCTGGATAAGCAAATAAGAGCACTAGTGAAATCCTCCAAAGCAAACTTCGAGTCCAAATTGGCCACCATTACTAAAGACAATCATAAGGCCTTTTTCACATATGTCCACAACATCAAAGGAAGCACCCAGATTTGTTCAGAACTGGTGGTCAAGGACACCACATATACAAATGCCATAGATATATCAAACTTGCTGGCTGACAGATTCAGTGAAAACTTCACCCCTCTGTCCCCTCAGCAGTAAATCAGGACATCCTCAGTACCTGCCCCCTTCCCCTTATATCTAGGGAACAGGTCATCACTGCTCTTTCAAAGGCAAAAAATACAGCCTCCATGGGACCCAGTAACATACCAGGCTGCATCCTATGTGAACTCAGGCAGGAACGTATAGCACCATTAGGCACCTTATTCAATCAAATCCTGAGTACCAGCTTCATTGCAGCTGAGTGGAGGACATACACAGTCATCCCTTTACACAAACATAGAGCATCCACTGATCCAGCAAAATTATAGACTCATCAGCCTAACTAGCCTGATCTGCAAGGCCATGGAACAGATTATCATGGACCTCGTTAACAAGAACATTAGCAATTTCCAAACACTCGATCCCACACAGCTTGGCTTTGTCAAAGGGAGGTCATGTCTGCTAAATTTGATCGAATTCTTTGAGCAGTCATCAAAGCCATGGACAAGAGGAAGACGGTGCACACTGCCTACCTTGACCTGCCCAAAACCTTTGAGACTATTCCCCACTCAGGAATAATAGATAAACTCTCTCAACTAGGCATCAATCCATATGTTACCAGGTGGGTAGAAAACTGGCTCACTAATAGAACCCACCTAGTCAAAATAGGGGAAGCCACCTCAAGCAGTAGACCCATAACAAACAGTGTACCCCAGGGTTCAGTCTTGGGGCCTCTGTTACTTGGGATATACTTTTCTGAGTTGCAGGCCAAAATCAGTGGGCTATGGCTGACGAAGTTTGCAGATGACTGCAAGCTGTGGGCTGTCATCAATTCCTCTAGTGATGTACACATCCTCCAAGAGGGTTTCACTCAGACAAATGACTGGTGGCAGAAACATGGCCTTAAGCTGAATACAAATAAATGCATCATCATCCCGTTTGGAGAGAGTGACATCCCCACAAATCATCACATTAATAACAACACCCTACGCATGCAATCAGTCGTGAGGAATTTGGGCACCCAGGTTGATAGCAACCTGACTTTTGACGCCATGTTGCTTCCATTGTACAGAAAGCCATCTACATGGCCCACCTCATAAGTAAGGGTATCTCATCCGGTCATAACATTCCAGTATTCTTCCCCTTATAAGGCCTATTATTGAGTACAATGCCTCTTTTAGCATGTACCTTGCAAAGCACATGCAGCAGCTGGAGAGACCACAGAGGTTCCCCACCAGGAGAATCCAGGGCCTCAAATATGTACCATACACAGATAGGCTAAAAGCCCTGTCCCTCAATTCAGTTTCATACAGACTCCTCAGAGGTGACCTCTGTCTGGCATACAAGGTGATCACAGATCCCACCTTGATGGGACTGCTTCATATCCACAAGTCAAGCTCCACTCAAGTAACTCACACGTGTGGTCTCACCTTCATCTGTGACATCAACAGGACTTGGTGGGACAGATTTGTGTCCCAGAGACTCTCCCATCTATGGAATAGACTCCCTCTCCATGTCAAGAGAGCACATCTTTACCCCTTTTTAAGTGCAACTTGGATAACGGGATGGGAAACAGAAAATACATCCCTGGGATTCCACCCATGTCCCTGCTGGACAGGGTCATCAGGTGCTGACTTGTCTAAACATGGGCTAAACTCTTAGCTAGGCTTATAAGAGCCTTAGGGCCAGTAGCTTAGTCATCTCCTATGATCCTATGATATACGTAAAGAACTGTTACAGGATAAAAAGACCTTTTATGAAAAAGAAAAGGAACTATATGAAATAAATCAAAAAAAGATTAATAATTTGCTATATAAACAAATATGTTGTTTACAGGAAAAAAGAAATATCACTTTATTTAAATAAATTAGTAAAAGAAAATAAAAAAAATATATAAGACAGTTGAAAAATAAAGAAGGAAATAAAGTCACAATGCAAGAGAGAATATATGAGGCGATTAAAGAACATATGACACAGTCCTCTGTTAAGAAAGAAATAAAAAAAACTACTCAAAGTTATGAAGTTAAATGAAATCAAGAAGATAATGAATGTTTGGAACAAAACATAAGCATGAAAGAGTTAAATGAAACCTTAAAAAAAATATGAATACAGTGACACGGTTAAATGGTATTGAATATCATATGTATAAAGATATGGAAAACTAGCAGAAAGTTATATTTCTAGAAGTACAAAATGAAAGGCTAGAATTGTGAATGACAGATGAAGAAATGTGTATGGGTATTATAGTACTTACTTGAAAAAAAAGGAGAAAAAGAGGATATAAAGAACTGGAGGCCAATAATATTAAATAACATAGATTACAAAATATTTATTAGAATAACAAAGAGATTACCAAATAAAATAAACAAGCTACTTGTTCAAACAGTATTTGGCAGAAAGGGAAAAGGAAGTCAAAATTTATTATGGTTTACAAAAGAGGTAGTTGATGATATAAATAAAAAAGCAGAAGCAAAAATCATGATAGGACATGAGTAAGGCATTTGACAAAATATAATACGAATCATTATGGGATATTCTAGAGGCATATAATATAGGTAAGAATATAATACAAGGAATAAAGTTAACGTATGAAAGAAATTATGTGAAATTAAATGTAAATGGATGGATAAGTGAAGAATTAAAAATAGAATATGGAATAAGACAAGGATGCCCAGCTAGTAACAATATATTTCCTTAGTTATGAATGCAATAGTGAAAAAGATTAATAAAATGATATATGCCTCAGGATATAAAATAGTAAATGAAATACAACTACCTATAATGCACACTTATGAAGATGATATTGTGTTAATAACTAAAAACAAAGAATGGGTGGGAGAAATTAATAAAAGATTAAATAAATTGATAAAATTGGCTTAGGTAAAAATAATGAAAAAAAAGTAAGAGTTTTGGCTACAAAGGAAATATAGGAGACATAAAATTTAATGAAGAATCTATAGATATATTAGTAGTTTTTAGATTAAGTGACTATAAGAAAAAACAATGGGAAACATTTGTACAAGATATAAATGACATATATAACTTTTGGGAAACATATACAGTAACATATAGAAAGAAAGTGTATTTGATAAATTCCATCTTAATAGGTAAAATAGCATATATTACTAATATGTATATGAGAAAGAAATAATGACTGTTATATTCACATTTGTTTGGGGGTCAAGGCACAGTCAAAAGGGGAATATTATATATATATATATATATATATATATATATATATATATATATATATATAAAAGAAAAACAAGGAGGATTGGGATTAATAAATTCTATTGTGCATACAGCATCTTTAAATCTATGCAGAACTTTAACAGGTCATATGAAAGAATGTAAGAATCTGATAGAATCCATACCATATTATAAATACAAATGTTTTTGAGAAAAAAAATGGAAATAGGAAAGAGACTTAAGGGAACTAAGAATGAAGCAATAAAAGAATATCAGAATAACATTTATTATGGAAATCAATGAACAAGAGTAAAAAAAATGAAAGGAATGGTATCTAAACATTATGAGACAATATTACTTTATTGTTCCTTCGAAATATTTAGAAATAAGAAAAAAGAATGCAATATTAACAGGATATAAATAGTACAAGATTATTCGTAAATGCAAAGTTTCTTTGTGGATGTTGTCTATAAGTAAATTACCTATCAAAGCAACATGTCTTATAAGAGAAAATATGATAGAATGTGTAACAACTGTGAAGAATTTGAAACTACAGAGCATGTGTTTTTGAATTGTTTAAGAGTTAAAACATTATGGCAAGAATATGTAAATGTAATATGTTGAAAGGTCTTACAAAAATTGAGCAAATAGATATGGACATGATGGAATATGCTTCTTATGATGCTACAACAAGAAATGAAGAAAACTGACCGAATAATATTTTTTGTTTCATGGACACTATGGAATTAAAGACTGAATGAAAGTAAGTTTAATGGAAAATGGGTACTGACAGTCATTTTAAAGAAAATATGTTTTTGGTTATGGAAAAGGGTGGGGGGATGATCATTAATATTAATTTAAGTAGTATTGTATAAAGTGTAAATAACTGTAAATATGAATATGTACATAATAACTATTCTGTAAATAAGTGATGTTTAATAATAAAAAACTGATCTCTGCCTCTTACTGGAAGTTTGCGTAGGGCAGTATAATTTTGTAATATAGTACAGGCTGACATTACTATAAGATATAACATTACTATCCTCTCCCTATTCAATATAAGAAAGTATAAACAATTTAAAAACAAAATGTGTTGGAGATTTGGACATGGCATTTGCAGTGGCATTACTGTAGTTTATAAATCAGACATCTCTTAGATTTTACAGTTGGTATTTCAGGAAGACTTCTTATTTATTTCAGGGACACCTGGTTAAAAATAACTGGGTGGGTTTAGTTTCTACTGAATGGAAGGAAGACTATATTCAGCATACGTATTTAATATCCTATTGCATGCAATGGACTCAGTCTGGCTTTTTAAAAAAATGAAATATAATTTAGAAATGTGACGATTCTTTATGATTTACTACTTCAAATTTTAAGCGTGATTCTGAAAGATGTTTTGGGTTAAATACCATAGCCAAAGTTGATATACTATTACTTAAACAAAAAATATGTTGTTCAAGTGTGAATTCATACACTATTACTTAAACACAGAAGACATTGTGAATCTAAAACAGAAGTTCCCTTTTTTTACAAAAACATGTTAAGCAAACTACAGTAGCATGTCCACAGCGAAAAAAAAAAATAAAAAAGCTTATGGTATGTTTATGTACTTAAAATGGAAGTATGACAGTTGAGGGAAGACTTTGTTGCATCTATGGTCAGTAAATGCAATTATAAAGATAAGATAAGGGAACATATCAACAATATTCAAAGATTAGCTCATTATAGTTCTCCAGGACCAGATGGTATTCCACATGGAGTGTATGTTACCATGTCATTGCTGTAGAAACTATTTATTTCCAAAATTTTTAAAGGAACGGTTATTTGAGGATATGCAGTCAATACTAGGTATACTTAGATTCACACATAAAAAGGGTGAAAAGGATAATATTCTAAATTGGAGACCTTTAACCCTTACAAATGCAGATTACAAGATAATTTGTAAAATATTATGTTATACTGTGTTTTTACTAAAGTTTACTAACCTGGTATGTTTGGAATTAAAACCAAGGCAATAATAGATATGCTTGTCTTATTAAGAAGTATTATTGAAACTATATAGTATAAATACAATGCTGGAATACTTTTTGCATGAGATATTCAGAAAGTATTTGATATGGTTTTACATGATAGTTTATGGATCATAATGCACTGTTATTACTACTATTATGAATGTTAAAAATCCATCATTGATAACACATAGATTTGAGCCTTGGTTAGTGGTTGGGAAGAAAGTAAAGTAAGTTGTTGCAGTTGTCAAAAAAGGATGTCAATTAAGTGAATTGCATTTCTATATGAGTTTGTTTAAGTACATTTCCACTGAACACCTCTTCATCGACACCAAACTGTTGAAATTCACTTCCGCGAATCACAAAATTTTCCCAGGGCAATGAAACAATTGCCCCGTAGCACAACAGAACACACAACACACTAAATCAAACCCACTCAAGTAGGGGCTTCACCCCCACACCCTAATATTGTGGGCTGTGCCCTCCCACCCCATATCTATACCAACTCCAAGATCACTCTATAGTGGAGAAAAGGGTGATGCTGTGGAGTTGGCTGACTACTTCCTTACTCTGGGAAAAAATTCCACAATTCATGGAAGTGACTTTCGATGGTTTGGTGTAGATGAAGAGGAGTTTGGTGGAAATGTATTTCAATGAACTAATATAGACCCATGAGTTGCTTTACATTATTATAAATGCTCTTTTTGAAGAATGTTATAATAAGTATGCTGCTTTGGAGATTATTACTGGAATAGTTTTACCTCTGTGGATAAATTCTACTGATGACTTTCATATTATAGTTAAATCTGTGGATTGACTGACACCTTGAATCTACTTTCCAAGGAAAGTATTGGCATCGGTTCTCATCATCATTTTAAAGGTATTCCTTTTAGACTGAAAAACATGAAAAAATTGGGTATTCAGTTTGGAGAGGAATTAGAAATTGTATTACTACAGGATACATTGTTGGATAATATAAAGGCAGATTTAAAAAGATGTTCAGTATTTCCCCTATCATTTTGGGCGGGGGAGTCTGTATTTAACATTCTATAGTTCTTGGAAAGCTAGCTTATTTTGGATTTTTTTCTTTCCAAAAGTTAAAGAAAGAAAGAAGGTTGCAAAAAACCTATGAACCTATGAACCTATATATATTTTTTAATTTATTTTGGGATCTAAACTAAATTTGGTTAAAAGAAATACAGTTTATTGTCCTAAGGATAGGGAATGCTAAGGTTTGATTAATCTTGTAGTTTTTTTTTAGACTTTGCATTTCTGTAAACGTTTGTAATAATTAACAATGACTTTATTGGAAGTATTTTTTGAGAGAAGTATAAAGTGTACTGATAAAGTACTATTAGAGGTAAGACAAGTCAATGATCACATTAATATCAAGAGCATATAATCAAATTTTAAGTTGGAAATTACACATAGGAGATGCATCATTATCTAGAAAACATGGGCATGATAAAGTTATGAATACATTTTAGTAGTCCATGGAAAGATTTAGATAATGAAGTACAAAAAATGATCCAAAAAAAGAAGGTAAAGATTTTCAAAAGTACTTGAATTACATGACTTTTTATGGACATTAATGACAGGAAGATTGCCTGTTAAAGGTTTAATAGAGTGCAAAGTTCAAACAGAAATGTGTGCACTATATGTTGTACCATGGAATCAGTGGAACATATATTACTTTTGTATATGTGCTAAGACCTTTTGGGTTCTCTTATGGACCTCACTATGTTTTCCTCTTGAAGACTCTCTCTCCAGACTCTCTCTCTACCTACCCCCTAACTTCTAACTACATTCTATACTCTCCCTCACCATGCCCTTAACTCACAAACCCAGATTTATAAATCTATTTCTCTCACTTGCAACACTATCTATTCTTTCTATACCCTATATCCTTACCTTTTATGAAAATCTACAGTATACCACATCTCACCAACCCTTAAAACAAACATTACTATTAAGTCAGCTAGCCTTTCAAACCCATTAAAACATAACATTTACCTCACCCTATCTCTTGCCAAAATATCATAGAGTAGCCCATTTTACTTTCCTCCAATATAGGCAATCACAAAATAATTGGTGTAAACTACTGAAGCTTTCATATAGTCCTCAAAGACAATCTCTCCTTCATGGTGACATTCATCCCAACCCAGGTCCAAACAGCAATACCCCTATAAACCCCCGCCTACCTCATCCATCCTCCCCCTTCACTTCCAGTAAAACCCCAAATTGTCTACTTATAGCCCATCTCAATATAAGGATCGTAAACAATAAAGTTAGCAAATTATACGCTCTACTAGATACACACTCATTTGATATCTTATGCTTAACAGAAACCTGGCTCAAACCAGTAACAAAGAACAATGAAATAATTCCACCTGGTTATAATATCTTGAGATTAGACCGAACAACCAAAAAGGGTGGTGGGGTAGCAATTCTGTACAAATCTCAGTTACAGGTTACTTCTCTAGGAGAACAACCACCTTTAGATAGCAATGTTGAAATCCTTATCTCCAAGCTCCAGGTCAATGCTAATAAATCTATATATATAATATGCTCCTACCTACCTCCAGGCAATAACATCAGCATCCTAGAAAGTATCCTCTGCTGGCTTTCTACATCCTTCCCACAGGAAACCATTGTACTCGGTGACTTTAATGTAGACTGGAACACCTGTACCACACACAAACCCACAACCCATATAAACCTCTATGGCTTTTCCCAAACAATTACCACCCCTACCAGAATCCATAAACTCAGTAGCAAAGAAAGTACCTTAGACTGGATCTTAACTAACAGCCATCCTCTCTCTTACAAAGTATGTATCCTTCCTGATGATATTAGTGACCACTCACGTATATATCTAGACTAAAAACCTTTATCCCAAACCAAACTGCTTTTAAAACCACCCAGAACAAAAAAGATTTCAATCCAGCAAACTTCCAGGCAGAGCTTCAAGCCTGTGACTGGTCACCCTTAAAACAACTGCCTCTTGAAGAAGTAGTATCCTATTTTAACTCCAAATTCTTACAAATCCTGGAATTCCATGCCCCTTCACGCTCTATAAGAACAAGAAGTAAAGCAGCCCCATGGCTCACTAAAGAGAGTATTCAACAAATCCTACTAAGAAATACAATCTGGTCCAAGTGGAGAAACACTAAAGACCCAGTTGATCATCAATACTTTAAACAGCTAAGAAATGCTACCAAAAAATCAATACTTCTTGATAAAAAATCTATTACTTTAAACTCCAGCAAATGCACCAACAACAACCACAAACCTTCTGGTCAGGCATAAATAGACTTTTAAACCCAGGCCACTCCAAAACACCAACCCCATCAGGTCTCTCTCTTAACAATCCCAACCAGATTGCTGATGCTTTCAATACCTTTTTTGCTGAAACTGTCCAATTTCTAGCGAACACCTTACCACCTGTTAGTTCTACCCTCTCATCCTCCTTAGCAAGCATACCTTCTACTTTTCATTTAAAACCAGTTCCTACATCCCTCATCTATACTCTACTTCATAAACTTAAACCATGTACTCCCTCAGCTGATCTCCTACCAGCTGAATACCTTCAAACTGCAGCAAAAGTACTTGCCTATCCCATTTCTATCCTAATTAATAGAGCACTCACCGAAGGCTCCATTCCTTCTCTCTGGAAAATCTCTCACATAATCCCACTTCACAAGGGTGGTAACTCAACTGAACTCTCTAACTTTCAGCCTATAGCCCTACTTTCTCCTCTAGCCAAAATCATGGAAAAATGCATCCACCAACAACTTCTTGACCACCTTCTCCAAAATAACCTTGTAGCTGACTGTCAGCAAGGTTTTTAGATCTTTCCATAGTACCACCACTGCTCACCTATCCTTTACTGACTGCATTAATAAACATCGTAACAATAACATGCTCTCCTCTGTACTCTTCATAGACTTATCTAAAGCTTTTGATATGGTTAACCGTCAAGTACTTCTTAACATACTCAAATCATTCTCACTTGACTCACAGGCATTCCAATGGTTCAAGTCCTACTTACATAATAGACAGCAGGCTGTCCTTTGAGATAATAACCTATCCAAACATCTCCCTATTACCCTTGGTGTCCCTCAAGGCTCTGTCCTGTGACCTCTACTCTTCTCCATATTCATAAATGACCTTAGTATAAATCTACCTCAAGCTTCCTGCATACAATATGCAGACAACTCCACATTAATTGTAAAGCCTCCTCTTCATTGGAACTTCAATCCATCACCCAAACAGTATTTAACCTAGTCGAAAACTAGTTCCAACAATGTTGCCTCCTCTTAAATGCCAAAAAAACAAAACTATTGCTATTTACTCCAACTCTTAAATTCTCCCCAATAAATTTCACTATTACATCCAACAATGGTACGATAATAGCTCCTGACCCAACTACCAAACTCTTAGGTCTAACAATTAACTACAACCTTAACTTTGACTTGCATATCAACTCTACTACTAAAACAGTAAACAGAAAACTTGGTTCCTTGTATAAGATAAAACCTTTCCTCACCCTGAAGCCAAAACTACCATTGCCCATACCCATCTGATCTCTACCCTCCTCTATGCCTCCCCCATTTATACTAATCTTTCCAAAAGCAACCTTAATAAGCTAACTACTTCTTATAACAATATTGCCAGATTTGCTACTGGCTCTCCATTTAGAACTCACCGATGTCTAAATCTCAAACATCTAGGATGGCTAGAACTTCAAAACCAGCTAGAATTTCAACAACTCACCATCACCCAAAAGATTCTGTAGCATCCTAGTAATACTCCTATTCTCAGTAGCCTCATCTCCCCCTACATAAATCTTACTACTCTTCGCTCAGAAAATAAACTACTGGTTACCATTCGGAAATCCCACAACAAAGCAGGCGAGTCTCTTTTCTCAAATTGTGTGGGGAAGATTTGGAACAGGCTTCCCAGCAAACTTGCATCTCTGCCATCATTACCACTCTTTAAAAAGCAACTAAAAATCCTCCTAAAAACACAATGGTTATGCCCATGTACTAACCCTGACTAACACTCAGTAGTACAACATTACTGTATACCTCTCACCCAAAACCCATAGTGTGGGATTAGTAATTCTTCCCTTACTCCCTTTGTAGTCTCCTACTCCCAGGGAAATATCACTGAGTATGTTCTTTGTACATTCATTCTTATGTGAGCAAAAGTCTTCCACCTGTATATAGACCAAATATCTTTTTACTATGAGTGTAATATTTGCTTAAGTGTATATATACAAACTCTCTTGTTTTTTAGAGTTATATTTTTAAGACAACCTGAATACTTTATTTAAATCTGTACCTTCTTTCCTAACGTTCTTTATGTTGAATGTCATACCCTTTACCATGTAAATAGTACTGTACTGCTGTGCTAAACTCTGTACTCACTTTTCTGTAAAAGTAAGTTCTTTGATGAAAATCTTCATGAATATTTTTTGAGTTTTTTCTGTCCTGTTTTATTAGCTTAATGTGGAGCTTATCTCCCCGGGCCTCTACTGAAAATGGACATGTATCCAGTTGGACTAGCCCTGTCAACAAATGTAAAAGAAATAATAAATAAATAAAATAAAAATGCTCATGTATTTATGTATGGAAGTTATCATATTAATGACATTCTTGAAAGGGATAAAATTATTATTAGTGTATTGTCTGTATTCTGTAAAGCATGCTGTGAAGAGTTATCATATAAGTTATGGGACTGTTCTTTGATACTGGAAAAGTTGAAACACTAGGTATGGAAAAAAGGTGGAGTTATGAATACTGTTGATTATTTTTTTAATGCTTTTCCTGATCTTTTAGAATTATATTATGTGTTCTTTTTTACAAAAAATAATTGACAAGTGGCATGAGATCTTTTACATCCACCTGAACTACCACTAACTCAAGCAGATAGGACCTCAGTTTAATCTCTATTCCAAAGTATGGCACAGTTAGGTGTGCAGCACCTCACCTTATGCTACACTGGAAAATTAATTTAGCTACCTGGTGTGGGAATAGGATCAACAGCCTCTGTCACCAAGGGCAAGTGTGTTACCTGTTGTGCTACTGAGACTGCATATTAGTGATAGTTGTTTTACCTTTGTGGGTGTCATTGCACTGCATGACAACACTACATATGTGGGCATTGCATACTGTTTGTTGATACCTAAAATCGATATGTAATCAATAGTACATCCTGTGTTGCTGCTATTATTACTTTACAACATGCTTGCATCTCAGCTACTAACTCCATGTGCTGAGGCTGGCTGTTAGTCACTGTTCCTTGTTTAAGCATACAATGTGCTCTATTTCCCTACAGAATGCATATTGTAATGGCCGCTTTTGGTTGTGCCGTGGTACTTAACAGTTGTAGTATCTACTGCTGTACCAGTTTGAATGGTCTTATAAGTGGTTTGGCATTAATTACATTTCTTTTTATGCAGCAGTACCATCAAACTGTTAGAGACTATAATTAACAAGACAAATGTTCCAGGATATTCACAAACATGGTTTGCAATATGCTGCCATTCATTGACATGATTCATAGACATGGACTGCAGTAATGAAGAGTTGCATACAGATGCCTCTCAGATCTGTGACTGGCATATCAGAGTACATAGTATGCCGAATGTGTGGGAAAGCACTTAGCAGTATGACAGCACTACGCAGTACAGCAGGTGATAGCTATCGGTAAGTTTTACTGTACCATAATGAGTGATTCCCTGTAGCACTGTGCACTACCATCATACCTAAATGTGTGTCATAAAGAACTTACACTCATTAGGCATAACAAAAGATTTTGGATCATTATCATATTATACAAACAATTTGATCGGTACAGTGTGAGCTCTGTTTGGTAGGAGCATGGCAGCATCACTGTGTGAGAATGAGGACATTTGTGGTTGCACCAGCAGAGGTGCACAGAAAACTCCTTTGCTGTTAAGTTTTGCAGAGTAAAAAAAAGTCTATTTATTTATTTATTTTAATTTAGCAGCAATGTGCTGCTTAACTCTGGTGACTGAGAAAAAGTTTACCAGATTAGAGAGATCAATGTTCGCAGGTATGCAGTTTAAATTCCGTAAGTCTGTATAGTGGTTGTGAATCAAGGATAACCTTGCAGGGGATAAGTTGCATGTGCATTCCATGCACAGAGTATATGTTTCCAAAAATAAAAAAATAAATCAAAATGAAATAAAAATGATTTAAAAGACAATGAATTGCAAACCTCTGTTTAATATGGCTCCTGTATGGTGGTTGAGGAGAAAGCCCTGAGGAATGTAGTGTTGAGTTCTGTTTTCCATAGGAAATCATTAATGGTATGATTGTGGTGTGTATTTTAGTAACAATTTCCTTCTTTTGGAAGGTTGCATCTTTCTTTAAATTGGTAAAACCTTGCCATTGGTTTACATAAGTTTGGGTGGGTTAAAATGAGGAGATTTTGAAAGTATGGAAAAATGATGGTCTTATGCTGCATTACATTTTTAATAAGAGCTGTCTACATAGTGCTTTAATATTTGGACTTTTGACCACTGAAGTCTAATTGAGGAAATATTGCTTTCAGCAGAGACCCTGGGAGAAAAGCTCCAGTAGATACATGCACAAGCATTTATGTCATACTATATGGCTGCTTCTAATACTTTAGTATTGCTCCAGTCCTTACAGAAATCTCTTTCATTGCCACCTGACATCACAATCCAATTTAGGGACTCAGCACAATATTTCGGATCTGGATATAGAATATTGAAAAAGAAACAGCAGCTGTCATTACTGGCATCTGGTGGAATCTGTCACTATTCCAGATCTTAATTTAACACTAGCAGTTAATGCAACAGCTGTTTTTAGTAAGAGAATTATATGTCATATGGATATTTCAAGTTATACAAGTAATTTATCACATTGTGTTTGTGTATATCTATTTATTTACCTCTTGGCATGATGCATTTCAAAACATTACAGGTATGGACATTGTATTTATCTGCTCATTCACTAAGTACATTGAAAAGCTATCAGTAGCCAGGCTGCATGTAATTAGACAAGCAGACATTAAGAATTAGACCTGGAAATCATCATATTGTAACCTTTTCAGGCTCTGTTTATTCCTCAACTACTAGCTAAGATGCCAATGTCTCTTGGGAAAAGTTTGCATATACTGATTATATTAACATTGATTCCAAGTACTCCATTATGAATAAAACGTCCACTGTGATTGCAGAACCTATGATTGCCTAGCAGTCTGACACTACAGAAAAATTAATTTGTTACAGTACTTATTGTTTACAATATTTTGCGCTAATGGTGAAGGTTCAGAGTACATTTCTGTAAATATTACAGGTCCAAGATTTTAACTAACAGTCTAAATGTATATTTGACAAACAAGAACAACCATTAGAATAATCAGCAAATTAATATTTAACTACATCCCTAGCCTGTGAGAAATGTACATACAATTTAGAGTGAAAGTGTCTCAGAGTTACCCTGACAGGTTGTACTACAGTTGCAGATAGGATACAACTATATGCAATTTGTCAATGACTGTACTCAAGAAACAAAAAGAAATGCATTCTACTTCAATTATGTAGGGTTAAGCTTCGATAAGCTTGAGGACCGGTGCTTTTACACACTCTGTAATTGTGTACAGTTTCCATAGCAATGAATATCATATTGCTCATACTGAATTAAGAATGATCAGTACACCTTTCTGGCTCTGTGTGTTAAGATGAAACATGCATTACACACATAAATAGTGACCAACATGCATTACACACATAAATAGTGACCAACATGCATTACACACATAAATAGTGACCAACATGCATTACACACATAAATAGTGACCAACATGCATTACACACATAAATAGTGACCAACATGCATTACACACATAAATAGTGACCATACTACTCCCTTTTCCTTCTCCTTAGTGGTATACAACTTACATTTCAGGAATTTAAGTTTAGTCGTGCGTAACTACCACATAATTCTGTGAGTCATTGTAAAAATGAAAGTAAAGTTTTACACAGAGGTTCATACCTCATGACAAGCAAAAGAAACTTTTATAGAGATAATTAAAGTCACAAAGACTACTCTTTTAAGAAAGCATGCTCTTTATTCAGTTAACTGAGAATTAATTCTTGTTCATGTCATTGCCTTGCCCCCCCTGTTTGCACAAATCTGGGCTGGATGAGTAGCTGGGTTGGAATTCTAGCTGCATTACTATTCTTGCAGCAGATGTCATTTTAATTTAGACCTCAACAGAGTTTGATTGTTTAGTTATTCATTTTAGAGTTAACCCTGGGGAAGGAAATAAAGAATGTTTTCACATAGCAATAAATATTAATGGGAAATTGAAAACACAATGAAATTAACACAATCAGAAGAACCCTATATTTCATTTTCTTGGTATATATGCCATCCTTATAGGGAACAGAAACTCTAACAGACCCTAGACATCTACCTCACTGTGTCCTACAAGGAAACAGGCTAAAACATGCACCTTTTATGACTATTTAAGCACCAGGCTGGAAAACTAAAGGTTTGCTCCCAGTCCCCAAAAGAGTCGGAAGACTCCTCCCTCCACCCCAGGGAATAGGATTTTAAGGCTGTAATCATTATCATAACATACCTATAATATCTATTCCCAGTCATCGAGGTTTGATCACAAAGGTAGCAAAAGCAATGTTCAAGACAACAATTTTATTTTTGTAGGATTAGTACTGCTATGTCATAATGTGCATTTTCTAAACCTAATTTTGTGAGAAGATAGCTGATATCCACTTAAACTCTGATCTTAAAAATGAAAATGTTAAATGTATGTAACTGTTTTCAGTGCTTGGTCTAAAAGTGGGATGCAAAATGCAGATTACCTAATCCAGAACATATGTTATCTAGTGACTACTTTAAATAGATATACAGACCCAGAAGTAGCCGAGTATGAACCTGTGCTAGGAGTAGCCTGCTTCAAATTATAGAAACATAGTTTATCTATGGATTTTAATTTACTAAGAGTGCTTAACGCACCCATGAATAAGGGGAAAAATTCTCCAAATAAGAAATAACCTGGATGAATATGCTAAAATAGAAGGAAGTTTGTATCAAAATAACTTAAATTGATATATATATGTATATATATATTTGTGAAGAGACTAAACAGAAGCAGCATGTAGCTCTGTGCCAGATCAGTGTTTCTGTGCTCTCTGTAAGGGACTTCAGTGCTCTGTTGTGCACTTATTTCAGCAACTGCAGCTCTATTTCAGGGCTGATAACAACAGACTGAAGCATAGGATGATTGCAAGCTGTAAAAGTACTCGTAACGCTATAGCCATCAAAGTGCTCAAGACGATACTGCTGCTGGAAACAAAATGGTAAGATCCTACCCAAGTACATTACTGCCACCATTTTCATTTGAACTTGGGTTGCAAATGCTTTGTAGTGCAATAAAGTTTGCTGATGAATAAAAGAGCTGCTGTTTAAATCATGCATTCTGAACTTGCTTAAAAAGTGTTAAGGATATTACATTGCTTTCTTTCTTGCTAAAATGCTAAGAAAAAAGTTTGAACTGGCATTCTCAATGTGAATGCTCTACACTGTGATAAGATTTCCCCGAATTACAGCTGTCTATTGTTCTAAATTATACAATAAGGGAATGTACAGCATTCCATTTACTAAATCAGAATTTTAAAGCTTCTTAGCAGATATTTCTACAGGTGAAAATTTATCGAATGAAACCAAGAATATTCTAAAAATAATATATAGTAATTTCTACTTCAAAAATGAAAGTACAAAGCAATCTATTAAGAACAAGCTGCACAGAAGTTCAAAAACTGTTCGAATAACCATTCAGTTACAGGGCCTTCCTGTCTCACTGTTTCTATAGAAACAAAATCTTTAAAACAAACACAGTTCATATTATTCCTTATAAACCTTCTGAAAGGTATAACTTTCTTATATTCATATATATACATATATATATATATATATATATATATGTGTGTGTGTGTGTGTGTGTGTGTGTGTGTGTGTGTGCATGTATATATATATATATATATATATATATATATATATACAGATATATATCTATATATATCTAGATATATATATATATATATATATATATATATATATATATATATATACACACACACACACACACACACACACACACACACACACACACACACACACACACACACACACGAGTCTACTTTGACCCATCAAAATTACACTCAGTCAAATCTTGCTTACCTGACTCCACTTCTCCGAAATGGTTTTAAACTGAAAGAATAGAGTGCTGAAATGCTCTCCCTGTGAAAGGAACCACTTGGTCACCATGGTGCACGTTGCCTTTTCTTCAGTGTAGTACGATCTCAGAGTTGGTATATTTATGTAGAGGGGTGGGCAGGTGAAGCCTCCACTTTGGTGGGTTTAATTTTGGTCTGTTGAGATTTTTTACTTTGGTGGCCAAGTGTTTCCTTTCATAGGGAAAGGATTTCGGCAGGGCATGCTTTTGGTTTATATATATGGGTCTACTTTTAAAACCCAACTCCCAGAATATCAACTTTCACAATGCCGAGATGACAATCATGAGCCTCGAATGTCGGCTGTTTAGTAGTGTAAGTAAACTCTTATCCAACATGCCCCTTTCTTCACTGAGGTGCAATCCCAGAGTTAGTATACTTAATTGTGTGGGGGGGGGGGAGTTTACTTACCTCGGTGCGAGTTTCATTTGCATTTGGCCAAGCATTTACTTACTTTAGTAAATAGCTGATGTTCAAGGTTCTGTGGTTACGTGATTGTGGTTTCAGCATAGTGAAAAAAATAAAAATAAATAAAAAAGGACTTAAATTAAAACCAAAGTCACCTACTCCAGTCATAGGACTCATGATAATGACAGAACCATAACTGGTTTAAAACAAATATATATAGAAAAATCCTGTCTTGACAGAGTGCTCTTCAAACTATCTGGAGATATACAGAGCTAGGTATATTTTTCTGGCACTTCAGAGTTGTGTACTGGCAATTGTTGTTTGACTAATTTTATATCATTGCTGGCTGACTTCAGAGTTGTGCACTGTTATTTTTGCTTCACTGCATAGTTTTTCAGATCTCTGCTGAAGGTGTTTTTCCCCCCTCCCTATTTCTCTGTCTCTTATGTTCGTATAACTGGTTTTACATCCTGTGTGTTATCTGACTATCTCAAGGATTACTTGCATAAAATTAGAACCTCCTAGTAACAGCCTGCATATCATTGCTGGAGCCTTCCTGTGTCCTGACAGAGTGCTCTTCAAACTATCTGGAGATATACAGAGATGAGTATATTTTTCTGGCACTTCAGAGTTGTGTACTGGTAATTGTTGTTTGACTAATTTTATAGCATTGCTGGCTGACTTCAGAGTTGTGCACTGTTATTTTTGCTTCACTGTATAGTTTTTCAGATCTCTGCTGAAGGTGTTTTTCCCCCCTCTCCCTATTTCTCTGTCTCTTACGTTGGTATAACTAGTTTTACATCATGTGTGTTATTTGACTATCTCAAGGATTACTTGCATAAAATTAGACCCTCCTAGTAACAGCTTGCATATCATTGCTGGAGACTTCCTGTGTCCTGACAGAGTGCTCTTCAAACTATCTGGAGATATACAGAGCTGAGTATATTTTTCTGGCACTTCAGAGTTGTGTACTGTTAATTGTTGTTTGACTCATTTTATATCATTGCTGGCTGACTTCAGAGTTGTGCACTGTTATTTTTGCTTCACTGTATAGTTTTCAGATCTCTGCTGAAGGTGTTGGTTTTCCACCCTCCCTATTCCTGTGTTGTTGTTTAAATTTGGAGGCTTTTGCAGTTGCCACTGCCACTGTAGATTTGATCTGGGACACCCCCCCCAGTCCCATCTCTTTACCTCATTCTACTTAATAGACTCCTTCTGCACTTGTTTTTAGTAATTTTTAATTTAATTGCATTTTTTAAACTGTTTGGTCTAACATTGCTACATACTCAAGTGTGCTAGCTTGCACTGCATTTGAATTGTTTTTACTGCTGTTTTAGCTACTTTTCTGTATATATATATATATATATATATATATATATATATATATATATATATCAAAAAATACCTTTCCTGTAACTAGTGTAGTCCAGATTCAGATTTGCTGTATCCAGGACTGTATGTAAGCTTCTGAGCCCCCCTCCCCCCAAGCTTTCTGTGTTGTAGGGAAGCCTTCTAGCTTATCAGTGGGAGTGGTAAGCACTAGGTAACCTATTTACTACATAAGGAGTGGTTCTGGCCCAGAAATTGTAGTTATTGGCCGTTTGGGCAGTTTTTCCATCGGTCTCAACTTTCTAATTTAAAAGCCCACATTTACACTTGTTTCCCCCCTTTCCTGTAACTAGTTTAGTCCAGATACATTTTCTTAGTTTTAGCACTTGAATTTGCTTATTCATGATCAGCACTGTTTCAGAACTTGTAAGCACTAAATAACCTACTAATTACTACAGCACTCAACCTCCCTCATTACCTAGAAGAAAACTGTTTTGGTACTTACTTTCCTCACTGGCTTAGAGAAAAACAGCTCTTGTACTCACTTTCCTCACTTATCTAGAGGAAAACAGTTTTTTATTCAGACATGTCCAAGGTGGGTCAGCTCCCAGTGTTCTCTCCTGTCTATCTGATGAATCTGGGCATCTTGAGGCAATGTAGAAATTGCCTCGTGTATACAGACAACCCTCTCCTCCTACCACCCAACACTACAACCTGTGAGAGATGCACTTATCTAGCCAAACTGGAGGTAAAGCTCTCTCCAATCAAGATTGAACTTGACAGTCAAGAGGAGAAGGTAAACACTTGCACCACACCACACTCATCACATAGTCTCACTAAATCTACACCACCAAAATCCACACATAGAAACACAAAAATATTTGCAGAGGCTCTCAATAATAATCTGCTCAAGCATCAGAGACCTCCAAAGCAGAAATGCAAGCAACCTCCATCCCCCAACACAACCCAAATGACACATAACCCGCAGACTCAGTGTGCCACTCAACCACAGCCAATAAGGCAAAACAAAATACCCAACACACTAGTCATAAGTGACTCTATAGTCAGGCACACTGATGTCCCACTCACCAGGCTAAACAAGGAGAAGGTTACTGTCAGCTGCCTGTCGGGTGCCAGGATCCACCACATAACCCACGCACTCAGGTCACTCCGCAACAAGTACAAATATCACTCTGTCATTGTCCATGTTGGTGTGAATGACCTGAGACGTACCTCTCTGGACTACATGAAAAGAGACATGGAGGAGCTCTCCGATCTTGTAGCCCAGGCAGGTATGACCCTAGCCCTGAGTAGTATTCTGCCATCACCCAGAATGATGCCGCAGTACAAGGACAAAATGACTGACTTCAACAATTGGCTAAGCTTCTGGTGCCATTCTAAAGGGATCCAGTATCTGACTGCCTAGGATGACATGGTTGACAGACCATGATGCTTTGCCAGAGATGGCCTGCACCTGTCACAACTGGGATTCTGGATACTGGCTAAGGTTCTTGCTGCCCCTATAGTGCCTTTTTTAGGCAAGGTTCAAATGACAAATTCACCACCGTAACAGGAACAGGCAAGCAAAAACTGAGGGTGATGCTACTCAATGCTAGAAGTCTAAATCTCAAAATGCACTCACTCGAGGCACTCCTTAAAATGGAGAACATCGATATCTGTGCAATGACTGAGACCTGGTTCAAGGCTCCAGAGAGCACCCCTGCACTACCAGGCTATAACTCATACCACACTTTTTGGCCATGTAACCTGGACCGGAACACCAAAGGTGGAGGTGTGTCCATATTCATTAAGGATATCCACACCTCCAGGCTAGTTGCTCCTCAGCATAATGTAGCCAAGGTTATCCAACTGCAACTAACTCTGGGCAAAACTGCAATCCAAATTGTAGCTTGCTACAGATGACCCACCATGCCCCAGGATTCCCATGCCTCTTTTCTTGATGTACTGGAAAATATTAGAGTTCAACCAAACACCCTAATAATGGGCGATTTCAACTACCCCACCATTAACTGGGAAAACTACTCATGTACCAACTCCTTCACTCAACGTTTTCTGGAATTCATAAACTCCAATGCCCTGGATCAACTTATCCACACCCCCACCAGGGGCAACAATATCCTTAATCTAGTCATTACCAACATGAGTGACCAGTGTTCCATACCTGAAGTCAACGCCTCATTGGTCCGATCCGACCATAAACTAATTACCCTAGATATCCACCACCCATTAAGGAAACCATGGTAAAATATTTCTCCAAAGCCAACTTCATGCTTCTTAAGACAGAAGTGGTGAACTTCATGACACCCATGCAGATGGACAATAAAGTTATGACTACTGAATCCTACACAATTGCACTTAATAAGCAATTACATGAGTGCAAGGATTGTGCTATCCTAAACAGAACCAAGACGTTATCCTCCAAAAAAAGGAAGCCAATCTGGTGGTCCTCTGCCATAAACAAACTGTACAATAGAAGGAAGAAACTGTTGCAAAAGAGAGTAAAATCCCATAAATGGAGGAGCTCCCTGGTCAGCCTCAGTAAGAAGCTGCGATCCCTGATAAAATCCTCCAAAGCTAGTTATGAAAACAAAATCGCCACTGATTCTAAAGACAACCACAAAGCATTCTATAGCTATGTCAAGAATATCAATGGCAACACTCAGATCTGCTCTGAGTTACAGCACAATGGCACTAAATATACAGAAACAACTGATATTGCCAACATCCTGGCAGATAGGTTCAGTGCTAACTTTACCCCCTGCTCACCACCTAAAGAACCCATCTCTATACTGAAAGAATGCAAAGTTCCTGTAATCACAGCTGCACAGGTAAAAACCACACTCTTCAAAGCCAAGAACACAGCATCCATGGGACCAGACAACATCCCAGGCTGCATTCTACACAAACTACAGAATGAACTGGCACCCCACCTAAGTACCATGCTCAATCATAGCCTCACCTCTGGCTTTGTGCCTGCTGAATGTCACACAGAGACGGTTATTCCACTCCACAAGGGGATGCCACCACGGACTCCGGGAACTACCGCCCCATTAGCCTGACAAGCCTGGTCTGCAAGTCCATGGAACGTATCATCATGGAACTTATAAACAAAGACAATGGTAATCTCCAAACTCTGGACCCCACCCTGTTTGGGTTTGTAAAAGGCAGATCATGTCTCCTAAACCTGATAAACTTCTTTGAAGCAGTCACCAAAGCCGTAGACAAGGGTAAGGTGGTTCACACAGCCTATCTAGATCTTGCCAAGGCTTTCAACACCACCCCCCACTCTGGAGTTATAGATAAACTCACTAAACTAGGTATAAATCCCTATGTCACAAGATGGGTTGCCAACTGGCTCACTGACAGAACCCACACTATGAAAGTAGCAGACTCCAAATCCGACTTCAGACCAGTGACAAGTGGAGTACCACAGGGTTCAATCCTGGGTCCTCTCCTGTTTGGTATCTACTTCTCTGAAGTACAGGCTAACACAGAAGGTCTTTGGCTAACAAAGTTCACAGATGACTGCAAACTAGGAGCCATAATTGAAACTCCTAACGATGTGGACATCCTACAAAAGGGCCTCACTGAGACAGATGCCTGGTGTCAAAGCCATGACCTCAAGCTCAATGCCAAAAAGTGCATTGTCATCCCCTTTGGTAAAAACTCTGTACCCATGAACTACAATATAGGTGGTAGTATACTTAACACTGAAAGTATGATAAAAGACCTTGGGACACAGGTGGACAGTAGTCTCTCCTTTGATAATCACATCGCCACAGTAGTCAGGAAATCCTTCTACGTGGCACACCTCATCACAAAAGGTTTCTCATCCAGAAAAAAAGAGGTTATTGTTCCCCTCTACTCATCACTCATTAGACCAATTATAGAGTACAATATCCCTTTTGATATGTACCTCACAAGACATCTACAACAACTGGAAAGGCTGCAGAAACACCTCACAATGAGGATTACCAGCCTCAAACAGATGCCCTACGCAGACCGTCTCAAAAACCTCCAGCTTTACTCCGTCGCATATTGCCTACTCAGAGGTGATCTCTGTCTAACATACAAAGCTATGTCAAACCCAGAGCTGTTGGACATGCTCCACTTAAGGAAATCCCAATCCCTCCAGGCTACACCCTCTAGGGACCTAAACCTTGTCACCACAATAAACAGAACATGCTGGAGGGATAGATTCCTCTCCCAGAGACTTCCCATACTCTGGAATAAACTACCTATCTATATCAAACAAAGCTCCTCATTAGCACTCTTCAAGAAAAATCTTGATGACTGGATGGGAAATAGGAAATTCACCCCGGGGATCACCTCTGTGGCTCTGCTCAACAGTGGCGCAGGAAAATAATTTTCTTGGGTGGCAAAAGCCAGGGTACCTTTTTGGCTGGGCTTGTATAGGCCCCAGGGCTGATAGCCTAGTACCCACCTATGAACCTAAAATCAAAAGCAAACTAAATATGTAATATGAATAATCATCAGTGAAGTGTAAGTTATGACTTTTAATTAAATTATTTTTTGTTTGTTTGTTTTAGTTGAAACACTGCCCATTAGATCTTTTTCAGAGCCATGGCTGAGACTTACTTCTTGTTGACATGAATTCTGGAGACCTTGAGCTTTACCCTCAGGATCAAACCTGGTCACTTGGGGTTAAATTTTCCCATAATTACCATTCCCCAAAAGACTACAAAATATGCTTATATATAACTTACAAAATACAGAAGACAACTGCTCCTTTGAAAACTGATATCCCTTGTCAAATATTTGCTTCTATTTTTGCAAATAATCCAATGATGACATATTCAAGGAATGGGATAGATATGTTTAATTTGACAATAAGGTGCCCCGATCCTTGTGCATAACTTCTAGAGTTTGTACTGACAGCTTCCCATGAATTTGTAAACTTTGCATATCTTGCAATTAATCCATGAATTATATATTTAATTATAAAGATGAGAAGTCTAAGAAATGTAAAAAACATTCTTTGAGACAGTTACAATCTTTCTCCTCCTCTACTGCCGACTAGGAAATATTATTGCATCAACTACATGTTCAACAAATTATTTTATTTATTTTGCAGTAGACAAGTCAGGAGTTTAGCAATAGGTTAAATACCACAGGGATTACCCCACTTTAATCCAAAGTACACTGTACTGTTCAGCTGTGCATGCCTGCTATATTATCTGCTGTATGTCTTCAGTTATTCATTTAAGAA
>NC_056728.1:111734921-111887421 GCF_019279795.1 Protopterus annectens | reverse complement strand
ACATATTGGCGATGTTCATAATGCTAGGATAGATAGCCCTATATTTGAACATTTTCATACAGTACACAATGGGTCTATTGACTCATTATTTTTTTGTGCTTTAGCCAAACCTAATGTACGTTATGGGGGCAATTTTCAGCAGAGTTTATTAAATCTAGAAAGCAGATTCATTTTAAAATATGGTACTCTCAAACCCAGAGGTTTGAATTTGGAAGTGAATTTAAACACTTAATAATATCTTTTTTGTATTTTGCAATGAATAATTCGATGTATTGTAAGCTTTATTAATGTTTTTTTTACATTTGTACAAAATTTGTTTGTACCTTTAACTCTCTGGAGGTGTTTAATACTATTTCAATTATATTTAATTGTTTAATTGTTGATTGTTGGTTAGCACCAGCATATATAATGCATTTGGTAGCTTGATGTTTATTCCTTTGAAGGCTGTTGAGCCGAGGTACCGGAATAAATCTGTTGCATCCTGTATCCTGTTCTGGTGGTTTGTTTCATCTCATTTTGTTGCTGCTGTTGGTTGCTGTATCTATAAAAAGTAACCCAGATTAATATCCACATCTTATACACTGCAAAATTGATATTCTACATTACATACGCAGTGTTGAAATAAAGATTCTCTTATACTATGTTGAATGAGAACACCTGCGAGCACAGCTGCTTTGACTCAATTTCTTTGCACCTTTGTCTTAGGTGTGCATATCCTCTGAAATTATCCGCTACAAGATTTTAATGTACAATCCACCAAAAGTAAATGCAATGATTTTAAACAAAGTGAAGAATACTCCCATCAGACCAGTGGATGACAGTAAAAAATATTTTTTGCAAGGAGCCTGCCCCTGCACCCTCCATGTGGGGAGCTTCACCAGCTCACACCCCCTTACTTAAGTACACTAACTATGCAACCACACATCTGTAGGAGAAAATGAAATGCACTTTAAGGATGAGAAAAGTGTTCACATGTACTGAGAAGTCACAGTATAAAGAGCAATGTCAAATGTGATTAGGGCGATTACCTTTAATTATAAGAGTTTTACTGAATGGTAGATTTTCTTATCTGAAGAAGTAGTTGCACAGGAAAACATCTCAATCTGCAGATTTTGAAATCTGGACATCTAATTAGCATAAAATTGGAATACCAAATAGTGCAACACTCTTCCAGCTTCCAGTAGGAATGTGGGATACTACTCATAAATACGTGTTTAAAAAATGGAGAGTGACAAAAATGATGGAAAACTATAACCACATTATCAAAAAAAGTGTAAAATCTCTAGATATTAATGAACTGCATTGCAAAAGTCTACAACACAAGATCATTCACCATTACTTTTTAAAAAGGGAGATGTAAGATATATGTGCTCTTTCTTTAAATTATTGTTGCCACTATCATGGAAGTCTTGTGTATTTTTTTGAGTACTAGACAGCTTCAGAGTTTTTTGTATTATGAGGAGAATTCAAAAAATTGTGTTATGGGGTCAAGTTAGCCTAAAAATAGGGGCACACCTTCAAAAATAGGTACATCATATACAAGGGTAAATCAGGTCTGAAAAATAGGTATGTTCCTCTTTAACATGTACAACTGAAAGGCTGAGCAGTCTTCTTTGGAACCATGCCACCCACACAGTAAATCAAGAGTATGCAATACAAGTGCATCCAGATATGGAAAATTTCACAATAAAAAATAACATCACAAAGAGAGAGAATGTAGAAAAGATTGTACAAAAGAAGATTAATAAAGTAGACGTTAAAAAAAAATAGAAGCTAAAGTTATGGAATGCCTGCAAAGTGAAGGATTTGGTGTAGAAAGTCTAACACAGGTTGCATTACAGCATGATGGACAAGCCCCCAAAGTAAGGAGAAACAGGAAGATCAGAAGACATCTGAAGAAGAAATATGAACATGGGAAAGGAAGAGATTTAATATGGTGTAATGTTTATGCAAAGGAGAAAGCAAAATTAATCAATGCAACAAGAGCAGCACCGAAGATATTTGAAGAGAATTACTGGCAAAGGAATCCGGAC
This sequence comes from Protopterus annectens, assembly GCF_019279795.1. Taxonomy (NCBI): domain Eukaryota; kingdom Metazoa; phylum Chordata; order Ceratodontiformes; family Protopteridae; genus Protopterus; species Protopterus annectens. Next base: position 111,885,388 of record NC_056728.1, on the reverse strand, counting down.
ATGGAAAACTTTACAATACAAAAAATAAGAAGACAAAAAGGAAAAGTAGAAAAGGAGATTAGTAATGGAGTAGGTGAAGAAATAGAAACTGAGGTTATGGAGTACCTGTGAAGTGAAGGATTCAGTGTAGAAAATCTAACTCTAAAAGCAGCACAGCAGGATAGAGCAATAGACATCCAAATTAAGGAGAAACAAGTGAAAAGGGAAGCAACCGGCAGTTGCCATATGAAGATGTTTTGGAGCCTCCCACAGGAAATCAGTATAAATTTTCACTTGAAATTGAACAGCAAGGGAAGGAACAGGAAACTGTGGCAACTCTGACACGGTCAATGTTAAGGAGTGACAGACCAGTGAGTACCCATATGACAGAGCAATGAGTGACACAGGATTAAACTGAAGAGATTGCGCCACAGATAGATGCTATAGAACTGTACAGAATACCTGCAGGAAATGGAAATAAAAAATATGCCCTCAGTTTAGAAAAAAATGAGCTAAGAGAAGAATTACTTAATTTAATAGAGATAGACAGACATATTAAGATCAATGAAAGAAATAGGCTGCAGAAGGTCAATAAAACCCAGAAAGTCAGACGTTTAATAAAACAAATGAACACATTAATTAGGACTGTTCATAGACATCCATGCAATATAACAGAAGTAAACATGATATATTACTGAGCAGTTAAATTAATAACTGATAAAATTTTATCACAAGAACACAAAGTAGTGAGGGAAAGGAAGGAGAGAAATCAAATACCATCATGGAAGTATCGAACAGAGAAAACTATAAAGCAACTAAGACAAGAAGTGTCACTGTTAGAAGAGTATAGAAGAGGGAACAGATTAACAAACATACTCAGAAAGACAGATGTAATAAAAGCAATGTGCAGTTGTATAAGGGATCAGGCTCTATCTTGTACTATTGCAAGCGATAAACTAAAAATCTCAGCACAGGCAGAAAACTGTAGAAGATACACATATAAATAAAAAGGAAAAGTACAAAATAAGCAATTTACTGATGACCCAAAAAGTTCTACAGAGAACTGGGAGACAAGGCAAAAGGAATTGAAAGGCCACCCAAAAACAGAAGAAATAGATACATTTTGGAGAAATATCTATGAAGATCCTGTGGAACATAACAAAGATGCTAAATGGATAGAAAAAGTAAAAGAAAGAATAAGAAGTTCAAAGGTACAGGATATGAAATGGGAAGTAACAGCCAGAAAGACTGAGATAAAGTTAAGAAAATCCTCCAAATGGAAAACCCAAGGCCCAGATGCAGTACCTAACTTCTGGCTAAAAGTATTAACATCTTTGCACAAAGATTTAGCCATGAGTAAGAACTTTTATATGCACACCCTGAGCACATATCAACCTGGTTAATAACAGGAAAAACCTGCAAGTTATCCTAAAAAATATAGACCAATAACTTGCCTTTCAACAGCATGTAAACTATACACTGGAATTGATGCTGACAGAGTTTCTAGTCATTTAGAAGAAAATTCAGTCATGGCAATAGAAGAAAAGGGCAATAAAAGGAAGTAATATGGAGCAAAGGATCATCTGTTGCTAAATAAAGTCATAATGGAGAAGTGTAAAAAGGGGAAGAATCTAAGTATGGCATAGACTGACTAGAAAAAACATTTGATATTATCCCACATTCATGGATAAAAGAGTGCTTAAAAATGTATAAGATACACCCTACACTGATCAACTACATTACAGTGACCATGAAACAGTGGCAGACCACTTTGCATTTACACCATGATAAAGGACAAATTATTATTCCAGGGGATAAAAATTCAAAGGGGGATATTCCAGGGTGAATCCCTATCACTGCTGCTATTCTGCCTTGCCCTTAACCCATTAAGCTGTCCACTTAACAGATTAGGTCATGGCTACAATTTGTCTCCAAGAAAACAACAAAGTGTAAAGACCTCTCATCTTCTCTTTGTCAATGATATAAAACTGTATAGGTCATCAGATGAGGAACTGAAAGCACAACTGCAAGTAGTCAAAACTTTTTCAGATGATACAAGAATGTCATTTGGTCTTGATAAATGTGCAAAAGCAACCTTTAAAGCAGGAAAACTGCCGCACCAAGAAAACATCAGTTTGGGACAAGAATGTGATATAAAAGAACTTGAGCAAGAGGGAGTGTAAAATATTTGGAACTGATGAAGGATCAGCAATACATGAGGAAATGTGAATAAAACTTAGTAAGGAATATTTTGGAAGACAAATTAATTCTGAAAACAGTGTTGACATCTAGGAACAAAATTCAAGCTATAAACCAATTTGTTCTTCATTTCCTTACAGTTTTGGAGTAATTATCTGTCCCTAAAATGTTTTGGATAGATTAGACAGGAAAACAAGAAGGATGCTTCATGCTCATCAAATGATTTATAAAAATCAGTGCATACCAAGATTATATATCCCACATTCTGAAGGAGGGATGGGCCTCCTTGAAATTGATTGTGGGAATGCACACATACTGCTAACCTCACAAGACCCAAACATAGTGAAAGTTTTTAAATATGAGGAAATAAATCTAAGATGACTTCCCTTCTCAGTCTAGATGAAGCATATCGGTGTCAAGTAGGAATGAAAATCAAACCAGAAATAGATAAAAATCAAGCAGCAATGGAATGTGCCAAAAAAACAAAAGAAAGAATATAAGGTGAAAGATCGGATGAGAAGGCAAGAATGTAGAAAATGTATAAATATAGTTTCAAGTACAGAAAACTCCTGGAAGAACCTCATGTTGATCAGGATCAAATGCAGGAATGGTTATGGAGAGGCGAATTTAAAACCAAAAAATGAAAGGCTAATATTGGTGGCCCGAGATAGTAGGCTACATGCAGGTTGGTCTAGAAAGTCCATTGACTATGTGGGAGAAAGAGACAAATGTAGGTTTTGTAAAACAGAATTAGAAACAGTCACACACTTGGTTGCTGGTTGTGACATACTAATGGCAGAAGGACTGTATACTGAAAGGCATAATAATGTGGCAAGACTGTTGCATTGGGGATTATGCAAACTTTATAGTATTGATATAGCTGAAAAAGACTGGAAACATGAGCCGCAAAGCATCATAGAAAATGATGAAGTCTACATCACATGGGATCACCCATTACTAACAGTTCAAAAGGTAGATGCAAGAACGAGATATAGTGGTCCATGAAAAGAAGACAAAAGTAGCATTGATCACTGCAATCACTACACCCACTGACTACAGTGTCCTGCGTACAGACACAAAGTCATACAATATCAAGCTTTGCAGGCAGAAATGAGAGCAATGTGGAAGAAAGATACCCAGACAGTTCCAATAGTAGTAGAAGCAATAGAGCTTATAAAAAAGAATCTACAGTCATATTTAGACATATTACCAATACATCTAACTCCATATGAATTGCAGAAAGAGTCATTACTGGGCACATTGCAGGTGCTGCAAAGAGCACTTCTGGCTGACATCAAAGATTGAAACAATACTAATTTCATGAACTTTAATTGTACTTTGACTTAGGAATGGGACCCATTCCCATCATGGTATTAGAAACCCAAAAGATTTGGAGAAATTAATAGAATAAAACAAGATAATGGTAAATGATGAAACAAAGGTATGGTTAATGAGAGGTGAATTTAAACCAAAAGACAAAAGGTTAATACTGGTGGCCAAAGATAGTGGACTGCTTACACATTGGTTTACAAAGTCCATTGGCCATGTGAGAGAAACAAATAAATGTAGGTTTTGTAAAACAGAATTGGGAACAGTCACACATGATGTTGTTGGTTGTGATATAGTAATGGTAGGAGAACTGTATACTGAAAGGCATAATAATGAAGCAAGACTGTTACATTGAGGATTGTGCAAACATAGTACTGAAGTAGCTGAAAAACATTGGAAACATGAAGCAGAAAGCATTATAGAAAATGATGAAGTTTATATCACATGGGATCACCCATTACCAACAGTTAAAAAAATAGATGCGAGAAAATCAGATATAGTAGTCCATGAAAAGAAGAATAAAGTAGCATTGACGACTGAAATTGCTACACCCAGTGACTACAGTGTCTCGCATGCAGAGAGACACAAAGTCATAGAATACCAAGATTTACAGGCAGAAATGAGGGCAGTGTGGAAGAAAGATAACCAGACAGTTCCATTAGTTGTAGGTGCAATGGGTCTTTTAAAAAAAGAATTTACTATCGTACTTAGATATGTCACCAATACATGTAAACCCCTATGAATTGCAGAAGAATTACTGGGTACATTGTGGGTACTGCAAAGAGCCCTTCTGGCTAACATCAAAGATTGAAACAATACTAATTTTGTGAACTTCAATCATACTTTGACTTAGGAATGGGGTTCATTCCTGTCATGATATTAGAAACCTAAAAGACTTGGGGAGAAATGAAACCAGGGTGAAACAAGCCATTTTTCCGAGTGGTAAACCCCACCACTCTTGATTAGTTCACTATTCTAGCTCAGAGGTCACCTTGACTCAACTAAGAGTGAAACACACGTATAATGAAAACCTGCCTCAGACTTTCTATATGTCCATGTGACTCAGGCACACAACAGTGCATCACTACAACTGATAGTGATTAAACAGGAATGAGGAAATATACTCGATGACTTGTGCACAAGCTAACAAAACCTAAGCCAACATATCTTGAGCAGCTTAAAGGGCACCTGAAATAAGTGGTGTGCTTTTAAACGTGCCTGTCGTTATTTCCATGACACTTTGAGCTATGCAACTTTTCAATGCCAAATAAATGCAGAAGACATCGATGTTAGTTTGCTGAAACATTTGTTGTGTCTGTGTATGAATAAGGTCTATTGCCAGCCATCAAATGGGCTAATTATTGAATGGTTGAACACTGAACAATAAGCATCAAAAGTTCACACAGAAGACGTTCATGCCATTTCATCGATCGTGTAAGTAACTACTTGTCCAGCACTTCCCTGTCTCACATATAGAGGTGTTTCAAACCACTTTTCTCCACAGTAGTTCAGTTTCGAAGTTGGTATATATAGTAAGGGTGGGTGGGGGGCAACACCTCCCCCACCTGTGTGGATTTAAAACACTTCCATGTGTGAGACAGAGAAGTGTTGGACAAGTACTTACTTATATTGTTGATGAAATGAAAGTTCGGTGAGTGAACATTTGATGCTTATTGTTTGATGTTCAGGTGTTCGATGGTTAGACCATTCAATGGCTGCTGAACATAGACCTATACACATATAATATATATTTATATCAACACCGACACCAAAATATCATTACTTCTTGAAGGGAATCAGAGATGAGGTAACACCTTGCACAAAGTTCTGACACATAATGTATACAATATATACTTTAAAGTAATTCTGGCCCCACTTTGTTATAGCATAAATGTGAAGGAATGGCAATTTGTAGGTATGAAGGAGTATGATAAATAAAAGAGGAGCAATGATACACAGATGTAGCACATGCATGCATGCAAACACATGTACAGCTTAGAGACAAGGTCCAGACTGCAGAATAAACAGAAACAAGTGCTGCACAAAATCACTATATCTCAGTGGGAATAGCTGTTTTAATTCATTGCAACTGAGCACGATGACATGGTTTCAGGAACCATGCACAGTCATGCTGTTGATAGAATAACTAATGACAGACATACCCCATTGTTTCGCTCTGTGTAAGCTGCTTTACACAGTGTGCCGAATGCAGCACATGGTATAACCACTGTAGTACATGAGACCTATGAAAAGATGTCAGTGTTTTGGCCACTGTGTTATTCCATAGTAGTGCTACGAGTTACCACTATCTGGTGTGCACTGCACATCATAAGTAATTCTGTTAATCAGCATTGGTATTCTGTGCACTGAACAGAATACGTGGTGTCATAGCAATGCACGTGTCCTCATATGGTATCCCTGACCGAGCATGTTTCAAAGCAGTGCCAGAGTCAGCCTGTTGTACAGCATGTGAAATATACACCCCATATGATCACTGGGACAATACATGTTAATTCAGCTGTGTACTGCTTAATACTTAGCATATTCCAAGGGACTGCAATGGTCTGCAGACTGCTTAGAATTAACTCTAAGCCAGTCATGCATGATTTTCTTATATTGCATAACTCTAGAAAGTCTTTGTGGCCTGCTATTTTGTATCTATAGCCATCACATAACTACATATGGGTACACCCTGGGCAGGATACCTGGCACAGTTATCTAACCAGTACATCTAATATGATTATACAGACATGGTATAACTGACTGATATGATGTTATCCACTTTATACCTGGAATACCAGTTATGCTCCATTTATTTTAAGTGTAATGGCTGTCTCTGTAACGGGACACATATAAAGTGTTGAATACTCTAATCTGTAATTACCTGAAGTAATGACATAGGTCTCTGAAATATAGATCACGAATCCACATGCATACAGATAGATTTTTTCCCAGAAATATATTTATTATTTATTTTATTTATTTATTGACATTTGATTACCACAAAAGTCTGACTGGGTAGGAGCCCATTTTAAGCAGAAACCAGGGGAGAAAAGCTCCAAAGTATTAAAAAAAAAAAAAAATTAAAAATAATAATTTTAAAAAGGGTAAGTTAATAAAATACAAACAAGAACTACAATATAAAGTGAGAGAAAAACACTGTTATGGCATATTTAGAAAGGGAGTCACTGGGTGAGTAAAACTGATTAAAGTAAGTAATTGAGTCAAGAAGGGAGAGTAAGGAGATGTAAGGTATGCACTAGTGCTTGTCCATATTTAGGACTATAGTGTAACCTGGTTTGAGCAAAAACAGAGCCAGACTTTGGGTATTGAGCAGATGGATACAGGTAGGAAGCTCCAGGCCTTAGCAACATGGCATGAGCACAGATGATGCCCTGCAGATTTCATAGTTTTGTGGAGAAAGAGGGGTTTTTGGTCATTGGATCACAATGACTGATTGGGAACCTAGCTGTGCAGAATGATATTTACTGCTGCTGGACAAGCAAATGGATGCTAGTGAATTTTATAGGAGGTAAGAAGCTGTGAGTGGTGTGTGCTAGTTGATGGGGTAGTTATAACAAATTTAGGCTTTTTAGTGCTATACAGGGGTGAGTTCTGAAAAGGGTTTCCCTGCAAAATGTAGCCACTTTATTATAGCATTGTACAAGTTTCAATTTTTGTGATGCCTGAAGATTAGTAAAGATAGGAGCACCATAAATGTAAAGGTAAGTAGTAGCAAGTGTAGTTTTAATTGTGTTGGTGATAATGTTTTTAGCTCTGTAAAGAATATTTTGTTTTTGGTGAGGTTTTTATGAGATTTTGTATATGCAGGTCGAATGTCAGATTATCATCCACTACCGTCCCTAATAGTTTGGTATGAGAAGTGATGTCAATGGTTGTATTCTTTAGGGATGATTTTAAATGTTTTTTTTTCATGAGAGAGGGATATGAGGAAAAAGTATTAATTTGTTTTGGGGGGGGGGGGTGTGATCCTGAGTTGTGAGTTGCAAAGCCATGTTTCAGTGGCTGTTAAAGTTTCCTGAGTAATTTTTTAGAGATTTTCCAGGATGTCAGATAGCATATGTGTGGAGACATCTGTGTATTTCATTTTGGAGGTCTGTTGTGTGGGTGTTCCTAAAAATGTTAACAAGTAGTGGACCAAAGACAGAGCCTATGGTACCCCAGTTGTGACTGGGAAGTACTGGGAAGTATGGAAAGAGGGTGGAGTGCCATTTTACTGACTGATACCTATTGGACAAGTAGATTTTGAACTGGGCAGGCTGAGTAACCTTAGCGAGGGCATTTCAAGCAGATGTTCGTTCAGACAAGTTGTGGTGAAGACTTTGGACAAGTCTAGAAATAGGTATGAGACCAGTTTTCCATTATCTGTAGCTTTATTGGTAGTATCTGTATAGGTTAGAAGTGCAGTGTTAGTATTATGGGAGGGATAGATCCACTGTTGTGTGAGGGACAAAGTATCTTCCTGCAGGAGACATTTTTCAAGTATTTTGGAGAAGGGGGATAAGATTGTTGTAGGTCTAAAGTTAGTAATGTCTCTTGAATTTCCCCTTTGTGTAAAGGGATAATCTGTGTTTTTTTCAGAGATAGGAAATGTGGGATTCTTGGACTGACATTTTTATAAGGATTGAGACAGAAAAGACAATGTTATTGGCTGCTATTTTAAGGTACTCACTTTGAAGGTCATCAGCTGAAGTACAGCATAGTATGGAGTATTTTTATATATATCATGTGGGTACAAATTTGAAATTGAAAGTGGATGTAGTGATACATGGCTTTTGAGCAGGTTTGGGATTGGATGTTGGGGAATCCTTGGTTAGAAACTCTATGAAATAGTTGAATTCTGTTGCAGTTTTAAGTGGTGATTTACTGGGAGATAGGATAGTGTTGAATTTTTGGCAGGGATTTAAGATTTCTTTAATGACTGACTAGAATTGTTTAGGGCTGTTTACTATTGTTCTGCGAATTGTTATAGCATAGTTTTTTATTGTCTTGTGCTACAATATCATTATAATCAGCCCTAGGATTCCTGCACTTTGAATGTAAAGAGAAATAACCTACTGTGCTGACAGCCAAACCAAATGCAGACTTTTACATGAAGTACTGATATTAACTGATTAATTCAAAATGTCTTTCTGCCGGATGTACTATATATAAAGATAAGGAGTAAAGTATAGACAGAGCATACACATGTTGGCATGCAGACTGACCTTGAAGGCACTTCAGCATTAGGTTCATAGATTCATAGGTATTTACTAAGCATGCAGTCCAGGATATCATTGAGTAACCAAGCTTAGTTGCCACAAGGCACTGTCTGGTTAAGTGACTTAATCAAGGTCACAGAGTAGATGAATGTGAACAGATAGCATTGAGCTCCAGCTGATTCACTGAAGGTAGTTTGGGAAAACATAAAAAAATGAAGAACGTTTGCTGAAACTACTTTTGTCAACAGTGAAGTTCATGTCTTTTACTGCTTAGTGACTTAGGAGTTGGTTTATAACATCTCAGGGGGTGTTGGCAATGTCTCTCCACATGGCGGGGGTTGCAAAAAAAATTAGTTTTCTGATGTTCAGCCAAGGTTGTTCTGTTCAACAAAAATAGTTCTGGTAAACATATTTTATGTTCACCAAAGCTGCCTTCAGTGAGTCAACATGAAACCTAGAGAATCAAACTCTGTACCACAGAAAGCAGCTTACCAGCAATGCATAACCTTAATCCTCTGAGCTAACTGCAAGACCCTGAGCATGACTACTAATGCTGATACACAGAATACAGTGTAGCCCAGCTGTGAATATGTGGTTACAGGATACTATGCACAGCATGACATAGTAGTATTGTTGTAGTAGGCACATTATACATTAATGTTTGAATTGCAACAACATGTAGCATGTATACCGTGATCATGGACACAAGAGAGGAAGCAAAGTACTGCACAAAAATGTCCATCAGAGGATTACATGCACTTCCATAGCCAGCCTTAGGTATAGACCAACTAGGCAGCTGCCTAGGGTGCCACTCTAGTCAGGGTACTTTTCCAGTATTTATTTGGTATAGGTAGACCAGGATGGGGGCACTGGGTGGTGTCGTGGGGGTGCCATAGAGCCCTTTTGCCTAGGGCACCAGTTGACTCAAGGCCACTCCTGTCTACTTCACTTGGGTAGTTCATTGTTTGACTGCTAATGTTGAGCAGAAAAGAATTTACACATTGTCACATCAGTTCTGTGTAATAAAGAAAGGCTCCTTACTATTTTACAGCAATCTCTATGTAGGACATTTTTTCTTAAGAAAGTTATACTGTGCTACAAGTTATTAACTTCTAAATCCTAAAACGCATTACTTTGTATTTCTTCATTCTATAAATTCTGATGATGAGGTTTCTGTGTTTTTTTTCTGTACTTCTATTGCACGTATGCCTTTCTGAATAATGAGCATTAAGACAGTATCCCATTGTCCTTTTGTTACTTCATGTATTTGTTTATTTCAATGAAAATTAGCACAAAAGTGAAAACAGCAAAAACAAGTCGCTAATTGAAAATGCTTTTTTTCTTCCATTGTTTTGGATATGACTGACTGCCTGCTCACATTAAATTCTGCAAGAATGATTTTTCAGCTTCTTCAGGAAATTTTTTTTCTGACAGGTAAGGCCACTATGGACATGAACCTTCTTTCAGAGGCAACCTAGGAGCTTAATTTGGCTAAGACATTTGCTCAGACACACAGTTTGAAAGTGGAAATTAAAGGACTGAAAGACTAAAACCCAAAATTCCAAGAAAAAGGTTATTACATATCTCAAAGGTTTATCCCTGGTGGGATGGATTGTCTATACACTAAGATGAGATAAGAGTGGAATAACCTAGGGCCATTATATAATGAAAGATGTCCATGAGGGGATGGAGATAAGGACAAAACATGAGGGAAAATACAGCATGTTTGCAAGTAATGTGAAAAATGATAGTGTAGACTTAAGGAACTTTTACTTCATTGAGAGGGCTGCTGGTACATGAAAAAGACTGAAAGTAGGTGGTATAATGTGCCTCAATAAGTGCCTTCAACAGGGTTTGAGAGAGATAAAGGAAAGAAGGTGAAGCAATGGTGTGTGGTTAAGCCACAGGATGTCAGCAGCAGATCAAACACATACTAATTTGACATGCACTCGCTGCCTGCCTGCCACCAGTAGTATGTATGCATATACCTAAAACTGACATTAATACATAATTAAAAATGTAAAAGGGAACTTGTTGTGCTGCTCAGGTTGATCAGCCTAGATTTTTCATGATGGCATCAGCATAGCTAGCTTACAAATGCTTCTTCCTTTCATTGTGAGGGCTTAAAATAACACTTTTTTTACATTTTAACCACACAAACAGCTCTGCTGGCCTGAAGCACAACTATTTCTGCACTTTGTAATGGATCACAGAGAATATTGTAAATTAACTCATTTATCATGGCTCAGAAAGCTAAAAACAGTAATGTATCTCATTCCCTGCTTTACTCTCCTGATAACAAGAACAGCAAAAAGAAGGTGGAAGACTTCTTACTTTCAGAAAGTGACAACACCTTTGCTCAGCAACAGATGCCACCATTTTGTCTTATTGAATTCATGTTGTAGCACGAAAAAGGAGTGACAGAGCATTCTAAGGCTTCTGATATACCACAGACCACCAGAACTGGACAAGCCACCAGTGAAAGCCTTTCTCAGATAAAACTTTTGGCTCTTGTTGTGAAAGCACATTAAAAAAAAAGAATAAGAATATTTTAAATTCTGTAACTACTTGCATATCCACCATAAAACAAATCTGTAGTCAAAATGCTATAGTCAGGATGCTAAAGAAGATTTTCTCAACAGAAACTTCAGGATGTGATCAAGTGGTTATAAAACCATCTCAGCCTTCAATAGTCCGGTCATTAAATATAATGCCTTCCTTTGGCATGTGTCTGTCTAGACACATGAAACAACTGGAATGCCCACAGAGATACTCTGTTAAAAGGATACAAGGCCTAAACAACAGTTCCTACAAGGACTGACTCAAAGCCCTGTCACTATACTCAGCCATCCAAAAGACTGCTAAGAAGTGACCCGTGTCTGGTATATAAGGCATCCTCCAACCCATTACTGATGGATTTCCTGCACATCAGCAAGTCAAATGGCATAATAAATACTCAGTATAGGGATCTAACCCTCTTCTGCAGCATCAATAGAACATTTTGGAGGTATATCTTGCAGAGGATCCCACTGCTGTTATACAGACTCCCCATTAGCATAAAACAAAGTTCATCCCAGTCCATAGTCAAGCATAGCTTAGATCTATGGATGGGAAGCAGAAAATTTACACCAGGGCTGCTCTCTGTACTACTAATGGACAGAGGCAGCTCCCAAATGTTTTATCCTATGCATGGGTCCCCTCAAATTATTTATGGTACGATTCCAGATATTCTCATTAGGGGTAATGCATAATTATCGACCATAGAATCGATAAAGGCAATCTATAAACAAATGGGATAGGTTATTTCAAGCACAAAAAGTGAAACTGGCTAGGCATAAAATGGCGCACAAGAGCAGCTAGCCTAGTACTTACTTATGAACCTATCTGAAGATTTTAATCACCTACTTCAATGGTAGACTACAAAGGGTACATCACCCCCCCACCAAGGAAACTCTTCTAGCATTGTTTACATTAAACCACTAAGTGCAGCTGGTAGAGCTCATGTTTTTTTAGCATCTTAAAAGCGGTTTTAATTGGTACGGACAAAGGTTGATTTCTGGAGCATCAACAGAGAACTAAGGCAAGAAAGAATTAAGTTAGCACCATACATTCAAGAGCTCATTTAGAAAGATACAAAATTCAGAATGACTTATCATTTCTGAGTATCCTTATTTGAAAGCTGATTATATACAAGATGAGCAATTTTATGTGCACAGAACAAGTAGTTAATGTGCTCTTTGGTTATGGAGACTGACAGTTTTACTTATTCCTATTTGCTGGCAAAGTTAAATAAATAATAGCTTAATTCTTTAGGTGAGTTCAGTTCATAAGTAGCTGCATGGTAACCATTTGAAATGTTGGGACCCACTAGAATGAGTCCCGAAATACAGAGACTGAATTGCTGAAAGATCAGACTTAAACATATTAAATCCGAGATGCCATTTCTCAGAATACTCCCTTTTTTCCAAGCTTTCTCAAAGTTGGTATGTATACATTCAGGGGGTGTTGGGGCCTTGCCCTCCCCCTGCAAAATGAAGTTCAAAGGAAATGAGCAATTTTCAAAATTCGCTATTCTCCTGAGATTTCAGTCTTTTTTTTTTTTTATTATTATTTATTTTTATTTGGTCTTTTTTGGACTTCAGCATTTCGAATGATGACTGTTCAATACAGAGTCAGCTACATCTTTTCTGTGTCTATTCGTGGATCATGTTGTTATTGGGTATACAGTGTTATACTGAATTGTAATTATGTCAGTTAATACACAACTACCCAGTTCTTTTCTGTGGTTGATTACTTTTGTTCATGTAAATACACATGCATTTACCAGATAGTTATTTAGACATTCTTTTTTATCCTTTGCTCCATTCCATGATTTAATCTCAGACATTCTTTAGGGTTCTGCAGACTTGATTGTTATGAACTTTCCTACAAGATTTTGTCTACCAGGTATTTATTTCTTGTTACAGTCACTTAAGCCATAATGACTACAATTTCATTAATGCACATTTTGTTTTTCTTTATTTGCTTTCAAGATGTTGCAATGGACACTAATCAGGAAATCAAATGCAACATGCTATGCTGGGTAAACTGTATCTCTTTAACTAGAGTGGAACACAAGGCTTTGATTTGTAGGACTCATTCACATGTGGTATTCATAACTATCGTTTAAAAATATACATGAAGTTTGAATAATTAGAAGATGGGCGGGCTAAATATTATAGAAAAGACAGAAAATCAATCAAATCTTTATTTTATAATATAGCAATAACCCACCCCTGGGTGTGGTTAATGCTGGATTTACCCACGGTTGGTGTGGTTTGGTCATGAGGGCGAAGCCCGAGTGGCCAAACAAAGCCAACCATGGGTAAATCCAGCATTACCCACACCCAGAAGTGGTTATTGCTATTATCTAATGACATTATTTAAGAAAAAAAATAATTACTTTTCTTAAATAATGGCATTGTATAATGCCTCCTTGCTGCCCTTCCGCAGCTGTCTGGTATTCTGTGGCAGTTCTGATGTACTGCGCATGAGTATACCTATGCAGTACATCAGAGCTGTGGGCAAAATCAATGGAGAAAGCAAGATCTCCGTTGCTTTTTACAAACTGTTTCGCTATGTTAAATGGGTTTAACATAGCGAGACAGCTTTAAAAAAAGCAACAGAGAATCTCTGTTACTTATTTAAAGCTGTCTCGCTATGTTAAACCCATTTAACATAGCGAGACAGTTTTGAAAAAAGCAACTGAGAAAGGAAGATCTCCTTCGTTTTTTACAGACTGTTTTGCTATGTTAAATGGGTTTAACATAGCGAGACAGTGTTGCTGTAAGAGTTATAGTAATGGAAAAAGTCTGGGCGACCAGGCCTTTTTCCATTACTCTAACTCAGATTTACAACGTGCACGCTGACCAATCAGCGTGCACATTTTTGAATATTAATGGGGGGGGGGTCATTGTATAATACTCAATATATGACTGGACAGAAGGTTTAAAATGGAATTGTCACTTGTTTCTAATGAATAAATGCTGTCTATCACAATGTATGTTGTTAAACCAAGCAAGAGGTTTGAATCTGTGCATTCTCATAATATGCTGCTCTCTCACCTACATTGTGCACAATATTTAACTTTATCTGGAAACTCTTTTGCTTTGATATTTTACAATGGAATGTCTCCTTGTGGGGCTTTACCTGATGTCATTCTTACATTCCATTCAAGTTGATTGCAGATAATTTCACTGTGACCAGTGAGAAAAGTGCACAAGTTTAAAACTTTGGCACTAGAGCAGCTTTTTATAAATACATTGTTACGTAGCTTGGCTGAAATTTGCTCGTTTTTTTGTTAGCATTTAAATTGTTAGTTTTTTAATGAGACAGGAGGCCAGTGAAGGTGTTCTAGAATTAGGTCCTTAGGAAAGGACTAATATATTTGTTTTAATGTGACATTTATTTTACACCGTTAAGTAAAGTTAGTTAACCTTTCTGTTTAAATCCCAGCTACAGTATTCTGATGATGGAATTCCTTTACACTTGGTGCTGGTATGTGTCAGGTGACTTTAATTTCTGCTCCCTCTTGATTTTGACAGTCATGTGCCTTCGTTGAAGGTTGGGCATCGAGCTGGCACCTAGGCACCGTAAAAATCTACTGCCAATCATTAGCGGACCGGAGTTCCGCTGTGGCAACCCCTAACCGGGAAAAGCCGGAAGAAGAACAACAACTCTGATGTTTAAAATGAACTAATGTTTTTTCTGTTGAGTTATTGCCTTGAAGCTCTCCTCCTGGAATTTCAATGGCATGTAACTTTCTTCCAAAAGGAAACTTCTTGCATATATCCCATAGTTAAAACTAGAATATTTGTTGTATTCAGGAAACCCATATGCTGGGTTCACATTTAGAGTCAATTAAAAGAGCTGGTTATCACAAATTTTTAAGGCAAACAATTCAATTAATAGTTGTAGAACGTATATTATTATTAAGAAAAGAGAATCTATTCGGACTATTAACTTTATAAAGTGATCTCCATGACACATACATCTTGAAGGAATGTGCATATCCAGCCTTCTCTAAGCAAATGGCTTTAATTTTTAGTCTATACCCTTTGTCAGGAAAAAAAATCTCTTATTTTTCCTTTTCTTCCCGATCTTGTAGATTCTTGTAGATTTAAAAAAAGTTTCATTTAAGTGGGAAACTAGAATCTTACTTGAGGTTTTTATTTTGACAAAGGGCTTCTTCTACCTCATATGCGAAAGACCTCCGTTTACTTATGGACATTATTTATTCACATGATTTCATTAACTCCTGCAGGCCTTATTCTTACAGGTATATGTCTTCACATTTTTCCTCTGGCTCTCTTAAACCTAGATTGCATGGTGTCTTTTTCTTATTTCCAGGGTCTTTGCCATGTTTTCTTCAGAACGTAACTGCAGTCCTAGGTTTTTTTACTCCACATCTTAATTTCCCCTTAATATAAATGAAACAAAGAACACCTTTTACTTCTCAGACTGGATGCAACCCAAACATTTTTAAATGAAGATATGGTTAAAAGGAAAACATTGAAAAATAACTCTTTTTATCTTTACTAAAATAAAGAGGACCATATTGCTTATTCCATTTGACAGACTTAAGGCTTCATTAATAGATATCTGATGAACTTGGCATCTTGACAATTTGTAAAGGCTTAGTACAGAACCACAAATGAAGGAACAAGTCACTTTTCTGTATGAAAATCTACGGGATAAATTTCATATAACTTACTTTTCAACTTCAGTCAATATACAGTCAATTAAAATCCTTACATAGTCCCTATTGTTCCTTCTTTGACTTAAGAATGTTAATTGAGAATTACCTCTTCTAAATTACTAGCCAATTCACTGAGTCTCCATTATCTGAGCTATAGTATTATCTTAATTATTAGTGATAGATCTGTGTACTCTCAGTGGGAGAAGATTCTGAAAATACTCATTCAAACATAATAGGAACTATATTATTTAGACTAACCTTAATATTTTTAACCAATACATAGACTCACATTTATATTCCTTCTACCCGAAACTATTATTGGTCAGCTCATGTCTAAATTAAAGAAATAAAAACTTTAACAAAACAGATGTTGGTGAAATAAGAAATGCCTTAAAATATGGGATGATCCCAAAGCTTATGGGCATGTTCCATTTCTTTTTAATATAATATTCAAGAATTTACTCTCCCCAATCTTATTTAACTTGTATAACCTTATCAGGAAATATGGAATCAAGGATTCTGTCCCAAATGTTCAACAACAGTTTTATTGTTAAGCCTAACTCTGATCCTAGTTTAGTTACAAAATATAGAACCATTTATTAAATAAACTCTGATATTACAAAATACAAAGATTCTAGCAATAACTCGTGATAGTTATTATCATTTTTACCTTTCAGGCCAGAATTATGAAGATTTATGAGAAGCACAATAGTAGCATAGTGTTAAAATGTATTTTTTATCATAATATTTTTGAACCTAAGCAGGAAGCTGTTTTGCCTTAGATGCCAGCAAGGCCTTTAGTAGGGTCTATTTCACCTGTCTGTTCAAATCATTCTATATCTATGCATTTCCTTCTCAACTCTGTTTTTGGATGAAGACACACAGATTCAGATTCAACCTGTCTTGCTATTAATAGGCATACTTTACCTCCCACAAATGTCTGTACTGTGATAGACGAGGGATACTCTTATGTGCATGCCCTTCTCATTCTGTTCTTAATATCGTCCATAACTGGTGTATCTACTGGTGACATTCTAGGGAAATCAAATGTGTATCAGCCAGGAGGGAGATGGTTGGTGGTCTACCAGCTTTGTCAAGAATGACCTGCAACTTTCATCTAAGAACTCTTCTAAATTGGCCAGGGCCTCCTCTACCCCTTTAGTGATGTTTTAGCTAATGCAAACCTTTTCCCCCTATAAGCCAAGCCAAGAAACACCAGGACAGGATGAAGGGGTGCTGCTCAGTACTAGAAGTGTAACTAAGAAACTGCCATTCTTGGAAGCATCCATAATCTTAGAAAATACTGACCTCTGTGCCATTACTAAAACATGGTTCCATTACAGTGACCTCTACTGAGGACATCTCCAGTTGTGGTGAGTTCATATTACTCTACACCTCCTTCCCTTCCAAACGTATACATTTATTACCACAAACTCCTTACATAGTAGTATCTATAAATAAGACCTTTACCACTTCCTGACTGACCATAAAGCAACATCTATTTCACTCTCATGGTATACCAAAGTTAGTTGAAGTCCCTTACTATTGAACATAACACTATTATATGTGGAGACTTCAATTATTCATATATCAATTGAACTTCATGCATTACTAGAAATAAATATGTTCAATGCTTCCTAGACCTCATTAATGTAAATTGACAAGATTGTATACTCCTCTAACAAGAGAGCCTAATATGTATTGGAAATGATTATTACAAGCATAATATCATTAATCACCTCACCTATACTTACACCCTCCCTTATTTAACTCTGACCATCAAGAAGTAGCCCTTACTATTAAAAGTTCATCAGACCATCCTACAGTTGAAGCAAACTTGACTTGGAAAAAAAACCTAAATATAATAAGTTTTGTGAGTGTTTTGAGCTGGATCTTAAGAGTTCACTTCAGCTTGGAGACTCTAGAGCACACACGGCTGCTTTCACTGAGGGACTTAAACCCCAACACCTGAAAAGTAACCTCAAAAAGTTAAACAGCTTAGGAACAAAATCAAATCTTCCAAGGCAAACTATGAATTCAAAATTTTTTCTTCTCTGAAAGACAATCACAAGTCCACCAACTATTTCAAAAACCTTAAAAACAATACTAAGTCCTGCTCCAACTGGATACATTATGGCTCTACTTACTCTGCCCCTGAAGGCATACCTGAATTACTAGCATACAAATTCAGCCCACAATTCATTCTCCTATCTTCCCTTAACTTAAATATGCTTGATCCTATCACCACCCTAATCAAGTCTTAAAAGCTTTCTCAGAGGTACAAAACATAAGCTTGGTGTGCTGATGTGCCTCCTTCTAAATATGAATTACTCAGTGTCTCCACAATCTGTTCAATGGAACCTTCTCATCTAACCTTTGTACATGAGGCTTGTAAAATTGCTGCTGACACTCCACTACACAAAGGAGGCCCAAGCGCAGATTTGAGTAAAACAAATACGTATAAGCTACATAAATTGTTTCTGTAAGACAATGGAAAGAATCATTATGGAGCTCATTATCATGAAAATTGTCAGCCTAAAGTTCCTTAATCCAAATTACATTGGATTTATGAAGGTTAGATCTTGTATGCTTAACATGGGCAACCTCTTTGAAAAAAAAATGACTGAGACCTTGTATAAAGGCAAGCTGGTATGCACAGCTAAACTCAATTTAATCAAACCTTCATCACCACTACCACACTCTGGGCTCACAGAAAAATTTAAGGCCAAATATGGACCTTTGCGTTAACCAGTGGATTGCAAACTGAGGCGTGCTGTCCTCAAAAAATGTAATACCTTTATTGTCTCTCAGACTTGACATTGGGATTGCTTCTGTTTTGATATTTACTACTCTGACAACAAACGCCTTTAACTGACTAAGTTTGCCAATGATGACAAACTTAGTGCTATTGTCAATTCTCCTGGGGAGTCTCACATTTTCCAAGAGGGACTAAACAAGTGATGCCATGACCATGGTCCTGAGCTAAATACCCAACAGTTTTAGTACTGTATCTTTTTAGAATGAGGAAATCCCTTGTTTCTACAACATTAATGATACCACCCTCAAAACAGACTTGGGCACATTTGTTGTCAGTGGCTTATTTTCGTCTACCATATAGCATTGGTTGTTAGAACAATGTAGCCCAGCTAACTACTACAGACATTTCTTCCTGGTCCAAGGATGCTACCATACATCTTCTCTTCCCTTATTAGGGCCACAATTGTGTAAAATGTTCCCTTTGACACTTACCAGTCCCAATGTATATTATCCAGGTTGAAATACCCTAATATTTCCTCACAAAGAAACTACAGTGGCCAGAGTTCCATTACCTGTGCATAAGTCTTGTCTCTCACCTCAATAGTCTCTTTAGTGGTGACCTCTACCTGGCCTGCAAGGCCTAAACTGGCCTTGTTCTGAGTGCCCCCCATCATATTTTCAAAACAATCAGCACCATGAAGATCTGCATTGAAGACCTCAATCTTCATCTTAACATAAATTATACTCGATGGCACGATAGACACCTCACTTAAAGTACTCCTTTCCTCTTTAACAAACTGCCCTTTTACATTAAACAACACAGTTTCCTCACCTTCCTCAAATGCAGTCAGAAGAGTGGGTGGGTAATCTTCTGTTTTACCCCACAAACCTTGATGGAAAAGAATACCTGGAATTGCAGTGGATATGCTACAAATGATATTCTAGATCAAATTCATTGCAGTGACTTGAATCTATAGGAGCCCTAGAATAATTTTCCAAAAAATTCTACAATCTCTAAGTGCTGGCATTCATTACAGTAGCAGCTAAATTAAGGTCAGATTATCTGATGATGATATTTTAATCTCTCTCCAGAACCCACTGATATCTTTCAAACATTTACTTGAGACTATGATAAGCTAAAGTTTCAAACTGCAAACTGTATCTAGATAAATTGTTTATATCTTAAATTCTCAGAATATCCTTAATTCACCACATACTAATCATAATAAATACCTGAAATAGCAAAATTAAACATCTAGTGATTAAGTGTAAATCAAATATAAGATTGTACTTTTCCTATGACTTTAATGTCTTAAGCAAAGTCAAATTGAACATATATGGAATAAAATAATTTCATACTCTTATCTAGGGATGATATTATAATTATACACATTAATATTTTCCTAAATAAAAATGTACTGTTTGTTATTTGTGTGCTATTTTACATACTGCATTATTCAGCTTTCAAACACTTAAGTCCTAGAATGCTTTCTGTGCACCTCCAAAGTTTAGTCTACCTAAATTGGTGAACCTTACCTTTAAAGGAGGATTAAAAATCCCAGATGTTCAGCTGTACTATACCACTTTTGAAATTATCAAACTTTTTTTATTATTTCAGGACATATATTATTCCTCCAATAACCTTCTACCATGAGTAATAATTCACAGGCCTGCCATTTTGAACATTGAAGTTACTCCCTTTGTGCGACCTTTCCTTGACCTGTCACACATTTTGAAGCACTTAAGCTCTATAAAACAATTGATTCTAGACTTTCAAAATGCTATTTAGATGTCAGTGTTTTACATGAATGTAATCTTTATTATACGAAAGATGGTACCCCAAATATTAATACAAATAACTAATCATTATCCTTAAAAGACTTTCCAATGCCTCAGAATAAAATATTTTGAAATGCCTTGAAGGATCAACAATTAGCAGCCTTCTCAGATATTGTGTTGTCATGGAAATAAAAACCCAGTTCCCAGCCTCAATACAACCTGATTCATACAACCCTTCTTAAGGTGTTTCAGTTGATGTTTCTAGGCAAGAGTAAAATTATTTTTAAATAAATCTTGGTTACTATACCCAAAAAATTGAAAAAGGGCAGTCAAAAATAATGATGATGATGTTATACCCTAAACAAAATCATTATTTCATTTATTTATTATTTTACAATTCAGTAACAAAGTTATCTTCCGTCGATATGCTGATCTTCTTATAGATCTGATATAGCAGTCAATGAAGGTTTAAACCTGGAAAGGGGTACATCTTGGTTTAGAGCTTTTAAGTATATATTTTATACACACCACACAAACACACACAAACACACACACACACACACACACACACACACACACACACACACACATACACACAACTCATTTATGCACATGTTTATTTAAACTGTGCGCACACATATAATTGTGTTTTTTCTGTCTTCACTAGTATATCTTTCACATAGTTTATATTTCACTTCTTATAAAATAACAGCCATTGGAATTTTAATTGCTACCTGTTACTCCAAATACTGAAATAAGCTGATTTTCTTCCATTCAACGTTAACCAGATTGATAATCCTTTTGTTCCTCTGTAAAGAAATCAAACGTGCACTGCGGCTGACAGAGGTGTATTTCATACTAAATATTCCTATTACAAGTATAAGTTTGGAGAATATTTTTTGCATGGTACATATCAGTCTGGTTTAAATTATTTCTCACTGTCTTAATAAAGCAATATTTTTACTGAAACTGTGGAACCGATTAACTTAGCAGGCACTTAAATTATGGACATTTTCATGAAAAGTTGTACATTTTAGAAAGAAATTTCTAAAATCTCTAGGAAAAATAGAATTATGCATGTTTACAATGACAGTTTACAATATCTCAGCAGAGCTAATATACAATGTACTATCATCAGTACTTGATGAAAGCTACTTTTTTCATCCAATTTGGTTTAGCATTTTGAGTTTTGGCTACCCCACTATACTGACAACTTATGTCTATAATTTATATAACAGTGGTATCATATGCAGTTTTCTAAATTTATCATACTTTGAAATATTCCTCAACATGATTTTCTGTTTTTTTAATTATTATTTATTGGTTATTTTGGGAACTCTGCAACAAAAACATGTTTATCCAGGAAGAGAAATTGATCATTCTCTTATACTGTATATGCCACCCACCTAATCAGCATTGTTAGTAGCACAACATGTACAATACTTGCTTTTGATACAGAAAGCTGTGGGTTCTACTCCCACAGTATGTAGATGGATTGCTGATACGATACTGTGTTGCATTTTAAATCATTGTTAGTAGCACAACAGGTAGTGAGTTTTTTGTCCAATCAGTTTGGATGGTGCAGTGGTACAGAGGTAGCATTATTGCCTCACAGCAAGAGGTTCTATGGTTCGATTCTCAGCTGAAGTGCCATCTGTGAGGAGTCTGCATGCCCTCCTTGCATTTGTATGGGTTTTCTCTGGGTGCTCTGGTTTTCTCCCACGTTACAAAAACATGGATCTGGAATGTTTGTCCCCAGGCCTCTGCTGAAAATTGGCTTTATTCCAAGTCGGACTTCCCCAGTAAATAAATGTTAAATAAATAAAATAAAAAATCACTACAAACTATGTATAACATGAGAAAGCAAACCTAAAGTGTGCACCATGACATTTGGCTAATTGAAGGAAGTTTGATGCACCTAAGGGAAGCGCAAACAATGAATTGCAACTTCTAGGCAAAGCAGTAAAAATCAAAACTTGCAGTAAGACTTTTAAATGTTTTTGTAAGGGGCTTTATATTTCTGCACCTCCCCCTACATGGCGTGTATCTCTTCAAAATCCCTAAGGTTTATATATATCATCTCTGAGATCAATGAACCTTGAAGTAAGAGAACATTTTCTCTCAGATACTGCAATCTCTGACTTGACAAATAATCATATTTTTTACTGGCTTGTGTGAATAAGCATAAAATTATCATTTTGTGAAATCACTCCCCTTCAACTATTTAAATTTATGGGCCATCCTACTCTATTCCATAGTACCAGAATACAAAAGTGACCACCACCTTTCAATCTATCTTGCTTTTTTAAAAATAGTGACTCTCCACTAAAACTTAACTTTTTAGACAGGTAAAACTTGTTACCTACTTTCACATCTAACTCCTCTAGTGCACACGGCAGTGTTTATGATACACCATTTTTTTTCATCTTATCTTAAGCATCCCTGTGACTAGCACTTGCTTTAAAACCAGCTGGAAAGCACTAGAAAGTCTTAAACTGATACAAGCACTCAACTCTCCTTGTTAATAAGGAGAAATTAATCATATGCACTAAACACCCTATAATTACAAAGTACCTTGCTAAGGTAAGGGAAAACAGCTCTTGTACTTAAGAAAAAAACACCAAACCAGACATGTCCAAGGGTTAGCTTCTGGTGATTTCTCCTGTCCACCTGGTGAATCTGGGCATACTGGGGCAATGCAGCAATTGCCTCATGTACACAGACAACCCTCTCCTCCTACCGCCCAACACTACAACCTGCGAGAGATGCACTTACATAGCCAAACTGGAAGCAAAGCTCTCTCCACCCAAGATTGTGCTAGGCAGTCAAGAGGAGAAGGTTAACACTCACACTACAACTCAAGCAACACATAGCCCATCTAAACCCACACCAACACCCACACATAGCAACACTAAACCCACATATGAGTAGGCCCTTAACAGTAACTTGTCCAAACAACAAGGACCTCCGAAGTTGAAACGCAAACAAACACCAATCACAACCAAAGTGTCACATAGCTCACAACACCAGTATGCCACCCAGCAACAGCCCCTAAGGCAGGACAATGTACCCAACACTTTAGTCATAGGTGACTCTATAGTCAGGCACACTGATGTCCCACTCACCAGGCTGAACAAGGAGAAAATTACAGTCAGTTGCCAGTTGGGTGGCAGGATCCACCACATAATGTATGCATTCAAGTCACTCCACAACAAGTACAAATATGACTCAGTCACTGTCCATGTTGGAGTGAATAACTTGAGATGTACCTCCCTGGACTAAATGAAAAGAGACATGGGAGAGGTCTCAGATCATGTGGCCCAGGCAGGAACTACTGCCCCATCAGTCTGATGAGCCTGATCTGGAAGGCCATGGAACGTATTATCATGGAACTTATAAACAAAGACATTGGCAACCTTCAAACACTGGACCCCATGCAGTTTGGGTTCGTGAAAGGCCAATCTTGTCTCCTGAACCTGATTGACTTCTTCAAATCAGTCTCCAGAGCCATGGACAAGGGTAAGCTGGTCCACACTGCCTATCTGGACCTCGCCAAGGCATTCAACACCACCCCCCCATGCGGGAATCTTAGATAAACTTACTAAGCTGGGCATTAATCCCTACATCACTCGATGGGTTGCCAACTGGCTTACTGACAGAACCCACACTGTAAAAGTAGCTGACTCTAAATCCAGCTCCAGACAAGTGACAAGTGGAGTACCTCAGGGTTCAGTCTTGAGACCACTTTTGTTTGGCATCTACTTCTCTGAAGTACAGGCCAGCACTAAGGGACTCTGGCTAACAAAGTTCACAGATGACTGCAAACTGGAAGCCATTATTGAATACCCAAATGATGTGGATATTCTACAAAAGGGCCTTACAGAAACAGAGGCTTGGTGCCAGAACCATGGGCTCAAGCTCAATGCCAAGAAATGTATAGGTATCACCTTTGGGAAAAAAACATTTATGCATGAATTACCACATAGGTGGCAGTACACTAAACACCAAAAGTGTGATAAGAGACTTAAGGACACAGGTGGACAGTGATCTCACCTTCGATAACCACATCGCTACAACAGTTAGGAAATCCTTCTATGTGGCACACCTCATAACTAAGGGCTTTTCATCCAGTAAAAAGGAGGTCATTGTCCCACTGTACTCATCCCTCATTAGACCCATTATAGAATATAACGCCCCATTTGGTATGTACCTCTCAAGACATCTGCAACAACTGGAAAGGCTGCAGAAATACCTCACTAAAAGAATCACAGGCCTAAAGCAGATGCCCTATGCTGACCATCTATAAATACACCAGCTATACTCTGTTGCATACCGTCTACTCAGAGGCGATCTCTGCTTAACATACAAGGCCATGTCAAACCCAGAGCTGCTGGACATGCTGCACATAAAGAAATCCCAATCCCTCAGAGACACATGCTCCAGGGATCTAAACCTTGTCATCACAATGAACAAAACATGCTGGAGGGATAGGTTCCTGACCCAGAGACTCCCCAGACACTGGAATAGACTCCCCATACATGTCAAGCAGAGCGCCTCTTTGGCCCTCTTCAAAAGGAACCTTGATGATTCGATGGGAGGTAGGAAATTCACCCCAGGGATCATGTCAGTCACCCTGCTAGACAGGGGTCTAGAGAAGTAAATAGTGTGGGAAGAAATAGCTAGGGAATTGTTATGGCTAGGCATGTATAGGCCCTAGGGCTAATAGCCTAGTACCAACCTATGAACCTATGAAGCTATAATTCTTGCTTAGTATTTGCAATTGTGTCAGATTTGCGTGCAACACTTATAAATAGATCCCTAAACTTCACTGACTCTATTTAAAAGTAAAGATATATTATGTTCAGGGCATAATTGATTTTAAGACATTCTATTTCACCACCCAGTGCAGTCATTAAATCTCAAATTATCAATACCAGAAATGTCATTATTTTATTTAACTCCTTGTGTATCCATTTAACAATCTAGACAATAAAAGGTCTGGAATAGTACAGAAAATGCTATGTTTACCAGAGGAGCAGTTAAAAAAACAGTAACAAAAGCTCAATGTACATGCCGTACTAAATTCACATTTTAATTAAAAGCATGCATATCATCTTATACATAAAGCATTGAGTCAGCATGCATAAATTCTGAAATAGCTTTCACCAAAAGAAAAGTTGTCCAGAAAAGAAAAATCAATGTGCAAAAAAAAATAAATAAATAAAAAAGACAGGGCATCAGCACTTTCATTATCACTGTATTTACCAAAGAACAACTCAGAATCTATGCTGCTATGAGTAGAGTCACCAAAGCCTTTTCAAATAACAAATATTTTACAGGTTCTTCTCAAGCAACATCTAAACACTAGTTGTCACCAACTTGGCCTGCAAAGATAGAAATGGCTTATCTTTAATATGAAACTTAGAAGCAGAAATGTTTCAAAAAACAATCCACTAAATCATATAGAGGGCAAGAAGAAATTAACAGAAATTCAGTGATGACATTAAAATGTAATGTGAAACATAAAAAGACCATGACACACATCTGTGAAAAATCTTTTAGAGAGTTCATGTTTTATCTCTAAACAAAGAGACAAGTTAGCACATCAACTGCAAAACTAGAATTCTTTAGAGTTATGTTGTCCAGGAAAGGTAACTTGCCATATCAACATTCGGGCTATAAAGAATATTTATTTATTTATTGATTTATTGATATTTGTTAGCCAGAAAAGTCCACTGGGTCAGAAACCCATTTTCAGTGGAGACCCAAGGAGAAAGGCTCCACAAATATGACATAAAAATGAACATACAGAGCAAATTTTAACAAAAATGCATTAAATGAGTTAATTAATACAACAACATAAAGTTGAAAGGTTACTACAAGCATAATAATATAAAGCACATGATAATAGATAATAAAACACACATAACAGTATATAAGCTAAAGATAAAGATATATAAGTATATAAGTATATAAGATAAAGTACCTTTATCATGATGAGAATAAGGGTAGAAGTATAGTAAGGAAAGTTGTAATATTTGTTTGGCGGTAGAGAATGATGATGTGAACAAAAGAAGTAGGTAGCTTGGTTGGTATGATGATTAAGACATGGGACTAGAGGAATGGAGATATAAAACAGAGAGATGAAAGAGATATGGTAGTAGGAGGATGAAGGTATAAAAGATAAGAAAAAGATAAGAGAAGGATTAAAAAAATATAAGTTTATTTATGGTGGCCTATCGTTTTTGGTACAGGAACAGATGTGGTTGTTGAGAAAGTATTTCTTTAGAAGTATTTTGAATGCCTTTAATGAGTCTAGGAGGGTGGTTCCTGGGGGAAGGACATTCCAAATCCTAGCTATGGCATAGGAGCAGAGGCTATGTCCAGCTCATTTATTAAGTTTTCCAATGGTTACAAGTTGTTTGTTGGTAGATCATAGATTTCAGAGTGAGGAGTAGGGTTGTAATATGTCTTAAAAGGTAGGGCAGCTATCTGGTTTGTAAATTAGTTTGCAAACTAGTATTAGTTGGGTGGAATTGAGATATTGTTGTAACTCCAGCCAGTTAAGTGCCTTATGAGCTCGACAGTGATGTGAACGATATGGTAAACCAGTTGCAAATCTGGCAATTTTGTGGTAGCATGCTTGGAGTTTGTTTTTAAGAGATTGGTGGAGGTTGCTAAAGATTGGGGCTCTGTAGAGGTAGATGGGAGCAAGAGACTATTGGCAAGTGCTTTTTTAATGGGTTTAGCCATGTAAAGTTTGTGTCTATATAATCTGCCAAGTTTAAAGTGTGTGTTTTTTTTTATTGCACTAAGTATGTGTTGTTCGAAGGAGAATCTGCTGTCTATGGTAATTCCAAGTAATGTAGCATGAGTTACTATTTCTATTTTTGTCTTGTTCTTGGAGTATATGGTGTAATATGGCTTGGTTGATAATAGCATAAGCTTAGTTTTCTTTGCATTAAGTAGAAGTTGTGCATCAGTTAACCAGGTTTCAATTGATGTAAAGGCATTTTGTGATAAGGATTGTAGATGGTGGATAATGTTAGAAGATGTGATTATGGTGGAGACATCTATGTACTAGATAAGTGTGCTTTGAAGAGAGGCAGTATGTAGTTTATTTATGAAAATATTGAACAGTAGAGGCCCTAGAATGGACTTTTGGGGGACTCCTGTTTTACTGACTAGGTATTCAGATATACTACTTTGCCAACTAACACTTTGCTGTCAGTCTTCTAAATAGCTTGAAAACCATTTAAGGGTGGATTGAGATCATCCAGTAGTTGCTAGTTGTAGAAGTAGCTTGGAATGATACTCTGGTTCCAAAGCCTTTGATAGGTCTAACAAAAGTACTGAAGTTATTTGACCAGAGTCAAGGACTTTGTTCACAGTGTCTGTGAAGGAAAGGAGGACAGTAGTGGTACTATGTGCTGGAAGGAAGCCATGTTGAACTGATGCAAGGAGGTTGCTATCAGTTAAATGTTTCATAAGTTGTGTGTGAATAAATTTTTCTAGAAGTTTAGCTAGAGGGAAGAAAATAGATATGGGTCAGTAATTAGAGTTTGTTGGTGTTGCCATCTTTGTGCAGAGGAGTTACAATGGATTTCTTCCATAATTTGGGAAATGTAGATTCTGTGATAGATTTATTAATGAGGATATTAACAGGGTATGATATTATGTTGGCAGCAAGTTTTAGGTATTCTGAGGGAAGGGTGTCAGCAGATAGTGAGCAAGGTTTTAGCTTTTTAGGAAGTTTGCACACAAGTGAGGTGGGAACAGTATTAATTGAAAAAGAACTGGTTGTAGGGGGTTAGTTAGAGCTATATTAAGTCATTCGAGTTAATGTTAGTATCACCCAGAATAATGGTTTCATTGGTTATATTTTGGGTAATCCAAACAAGAAGGTCTTCTAATATAGGGATGTTTTGTCCTGGTGAGATGTATAGCACTGCAATTGTTAGCTGTTTGCAGTTGTTTATTTGTAGGGTTGCAATAAGAATTTCTGTGCTCTGAAAGAATGGAATATATTTTGAGATAGGTGTTATTTTTAAGTGGTTATGGTAGATTAAAGCTACACCTCCACCTTTTTATGAGTTCTGTTGACTCTTACAATGTTATAACTGGGAGGAATGATTTCAGTATCTAGAATATGAGGTTTAAGACAGGTTTTGGTTATGGTGACTATATCTGGAGAATACTGAGACAGCCATGCATGAAATTCGGTAGTTTTATTGCAGATACTACGTGTGCTTAGTGTAATAAGTAGGAGATGTTTTGTTGGGGAAGAATGGGGAGAGGTTACTGGATGAACAGGTCCAGGATTAGGATGTATGTCTCCAAATTTGGACAGTTTTAGCAGAAGATTTAAGAGAAGTGGAAGGTAATTTTATTTGATGGTATACCTAGGTCATGAGTGGATTACTAGTTTCTGTCTGATAAGTAAGGAAGGATTTGGATTTTTGTATAGTGTATATAAGTATGATCGAAAAGGTAGGAGGATATGTTAGAAAAGCTACCTAAGCGGGTTTTTGGAAAAAGGGAAACAGATGCAGTTTTTGAGCATAATGGGATACACAGGATGTTGGTGATGTGACTTGGGTTAGAATGAACTGTAATATATAGCAAATAAAGTGGAGTGTAAGGAATTTGACATAGTTCAGAGATTAAGGGTTTAAGTAGTAGTAGTGAAGCAGTTTAAGTGATGAAGTGAGTGGGGGAATAGTTAGTAGGATGGGTTGTTAAAAATAATGTGTAGTAGTATGTGGCATTGATTGGCTAATTAGTTTGGAACGGAGTGCAGTGTAGGGTTTGGTGATGATTTGTTAATTGGTATGGGGGAAGTCTAATTAAGTATAAGGGTTTGGAAAGGGGTGGGTGGAAATTGGGGTAGGGTAGGGGAGTGGAGTGAGCCCAAGCAGACCGAGGGTGATTGGAGCAAGTCTATAACAAACAATCAATTAGGTTCTGTATTGGAGCCTCAGGTCAGTACCATAAAATATTTATGTAGCCTTGTGAGTGGTATTTAATAGGTAGAAAAGGTTGTGGTTAGAAAGATGTCTCCCTTACTGTGAGAAGGCAGTAGAATAAGTAAAGAAAAGAGCAAGCTAACACTATAGATGTTAAATTTTCAGAGGCAAAACCCAATCACAGTAGAAAAAGGGGGATGGGTAAAGAACTCTGGAAGGGGGTGCCTGCTAGCAGATTTCAGAAAATACAAGGGAGTCCTAGTAGTGTGCTAGTCACTTGGAGAATCAAGAACAGTATTATAATATCAAAAGGCAATGTCTTAATATGGAAGGACATACACTGGTCCACTTTTACTAAAAATGCTTGAACACAGTGATGATAATTCTTTACAGGGGAACAATAGGCAGCAGTTCAAGTTTGAGGACTGCAGTGAGAGTAGTTAGGGAACTGGTCCCCTTTTACTAAAAAGGAACCAGTTCCCTTAACTGGGAATATACCATGATATAAAGATCCAGCAGTTACTGATAGTCTCATAGCTTTTTTGACTTGACTGTGATCAAGGTGTGAATTGTGGCCCTGGCACAGGAGAAGCCAGGCAGGGAGGAATGAATGACAATTGTCTCCTCACCTCTCCTGGAGGGTGACTGGGGTCAGCAGACTCAGACACATACTGAACTGATGAGACTTCCTTTGTGGAGTCCAGGGAAATCACTACCTATGCTTTGTGGGGTGAGGCAGGGTTGCTTGGAAGGAATGATGCTTGCAAATGGGAGAAGATGGCCTCTATGATCCTCCCAGTGCTTTACCAGGTACACACAGGAGATAGGGTTGAAAAGGTTTACCTACCCCTGGTGGTTTCCTAAATAATGGCCTCTACTGCAGATTTTGGTTGCAACACCATAGCAGCTCTGAGGAAATAAAAAGGGAATCTAAAGTGTCAGAATGCAAATACATTTTACTGCACTTTATGCATTCCCCAAGTCCCTTGCCAGAAAACAAGGAATCATTCACTACATAAATAAGCTGTGTCAGATAAGTTAATGTTAAATTTGTATATAATGTCCAACATGCTTTCCTTGATATAAAGTCTGATAAGTGTAAACATGACCCTACTGTTTTCATGGATTGCAAATTCTGTTTTATAATTATCAAGGCTGGTTATATCTGATGCATGAGCTTCACCAAGCGGCAAAAGTCATATACCATAGCACTATGCAATTTGTATGGGTCCCTTTATAACACTATCAAACACTATGTATACAAATCAAGTCTAAGCAAATGTATTGATTCACAAACATGTAAACCATGAAGTTATTTAAGTATCGCTGCCTGATGTTTAGGGACAATCAAGTGCAGACAAGCTGCCCTAAAATCAGGTCTCTGATGGTCTTAGAAATCAGCAGAAGCACATTGCTCAGTGACTTAAACAGACAACATGGAATATCCTGCTGGCTCAGGATTTCCAGTAGATAGCATAATGAAAGCAGGGGCACAAAGAGACAACCAGACAGAAGGTGTTGCCCTATTTTTCATTATGATTGGGGTCTTACTAATGGAAGACCATACAGGACTCCATCCATACAAATTAACTAATTCACGGTCATGGATAAGCAGATAGAAACTATGATAACTCATTCATTCCATAACTGCAGATAACTGAGGAACATACCTCTCAACCTCTTAGAACAAGAAATCTGGGCAAACCTCAAATAATGGGGGACAAATGCCCACAAATAGGGGCACTTTTTAAATATTGCTCTTACAAACTTAGAAAGCTGATAGAATAGCACATTTTGTATTAGCATTAATGTTTTGAAGGATGTGAAGTCTGAAAATCAAGTGTCTGCCATTATTTTCTACTTCCAGTCCTCAATTTGCCAGAAGAATACAATTTTATGAGAATCAGACCAAAAATATGAGTGACAAATCTGGACAGTTGAGAGCTATGCTGAGGAAGTTGTACCACCATCATCTGTAGTGTCCAAAATCAATATGTGGCTGATGTTTTGTTGAAAAGCTGGAGGAAGACATGAGATAGCAACTGTATAGTCCAGTAAACGATGTTAGGATTCAGAACTGGAAATATTTTCTTATGCATATGTTAGACATCATAAAAAAACCTAATGCAAACTAGCAAATCTATAGTAGGCTAATGGCTAATGGCTAAATATCCTTTGATTACTCTACCATAATATATGTAATGAAATGACAGTCTTGAGGCACTAACAACCAAGGAAACTCAGCTACAACAGGGATACTGTTACATAGAGTACTGTAGCTATGATGATCTATACAAGATGGAAGTTATAGAACATCAAGTGTCTGCAACGAATGGTAGTACATGATCCCTATCCTGGCATGTCTTGTAGGAATCAATCTTTTACGTACAAAATTAAGTGCAAAGAAAAAATAATTATGGAAAAGCCTCATATTAGGGACATTTTTAATACTGATGTTATTAACTTAAATCTTCTAGAAAATATGATCAATTTCAGGAGGTACAGAGCAAAATATTGGGCCCAAATTAGGGGTATTCCTACTATTTAGGGTATGCTTCAATGGGTCTGCGTATGCATGGTCCTGCTCATGCATGATGGGAGATTATTAATTCTAAATCATGGTACTTTGATACCATGTAATGCCATTCTGCACAAATCACAGTAATGGTACAGCATACTATGTTTAAGAATACATATAACCTAAAATCATTCCTGACTACTGTGATAACATCATTGCTGATACCTTAAAAGTGACATTATAAGCTCAGTTGGGAGAAAAAGTTCGGTTACATTTCAGTACTACTCACACTTGCACCTGCTTTATTGTCGAAGGCTAGCCCTGACTGCCAGGCTGCAGTCCAATTGTCCTTTTTAATTTCTACCATCTAGTGATCTCTATCCCAATACTGATAGTTGAAAGGAGTGTTCAAACTAATCTAGTCACTGTCCATATGTAAATCATTTATACATTAGGATGCTTTTTTCCATTGTTCTGTGTTATTAAACTGTCCTAAGATGTAAACTATTGCCTTCTCTTTTAGCCCTTGGCAAAGTCGCTTTTTTTTTTCAGTGACGGCATGCTTTAAATCTGCTTTATCTGATTGTTTATTACTAGAATTAGGATAGAACTAAGGAACAGTTTTGTTACAACTTTACTTGCATATTTACTGCTACCTTCGTTACTCGGTAGCTCATACATAACAAGGAAACAGTTTTATTATTCATTAGCTCAAATAAATTACATGCTTTATATAGCTATCCTTTGTGAACAGTTTGCAGCTTTTCTTACTTGTAACACTGATACAGACTATCCAACCCCATGGTTTCATATTTATTATAACATTGTGATCTATTAAGTTTGATCAAATGCTGTTCTTAATGTAAGTAGAAATGTGCTAATTGCTATATTAAACACATGTAAAATTAGCTCTTTTAATTGGTAGCCTTTGCACCTATTTTGTGTCTGAGAAAGATCTCAGAACCAGACCACCCAACAGCTTAAGAAAGTAAAATAAATACAGTACTGGACTCTGAAATGCATGTAGAGACTTTTAATATACCCAGAAACACTGCTGCCCCTGTCATGAACTGACATGCCTGATGCTTTAAAAACTGACAAATGACCTCTCCTAAAAGGAATCATTCTAATGAGTTTGGCACATATATGCATTTTAACCATGTAAAAATAACATTTTTTTTACCAGATGCTAAAATATTTGCTAAATGATTTTGTATATGCTGGAAATGAAAACATAAGAACTGCACAGTACAGAAGCATTTGAAGAAAACAATATGTGTTTTGTCATGAGGACAAAGTCCAAATGCAGTCATGGGTAAACTCCCATTACTCACATCTTAAAGTGATATGACCCTCTTGTGCAATGACAATATTTTAGAATAACATGTCCAAAACTTGTAAAGCAATATCATTGACTGTTGGTACTTTATTTACCTTCCATGGCAAATTTTGATATATGCAACTTTTTTACTTGATCATGAATAATAACGGTTATATTATCTGAAGGGGGATAAGGGGGATTTTTTTGATAGTCATTTAATGCTGTGTGATTTTGACCAGTGCAGGGAGATGCTATGAATACAATGTTAGCAATTTCAGAGTGATAATTATCACAAGGTACAGGATGGTCCATGTTGTCAAAGCATAACGCACTTTTATAAGTAATAATCACCCTTGTTCATGGCTATACTGACTGCTACATCTAATCAGTATTTACACCTCTAAATGTAAAATGAATATTACTGAATAATTTTTAATGTCTACCCGATGTAAATGATTCATATGTGAAAACGTCATAAGAACAGTTTGCACTGCACAGAACTGTGTTCAAATGTGGAAACTATTGCAATGTGTCTTTTATCATCTTCAGTGAGGACTATCTGAGGCCAACGATCCTCATGAACCCCTTGCTTGGTTTAATATTACTAACTATAGTATCGCTACACATACACACCACACACACACACACACACACAAATTACTAAAAAAAAAAAAAAAAAAAAAAAAAAAAAAGCACCTCTCACCAAATATAAACGTCCTAAACATAAAATTACCAAAACCTGCAAGCAACACTCATAACCCAAAATCTGCTGATCAAAGAAGGAAAAGAACCCTTTCCCTGTTTGTTCTGCAATGCAAAATATATTAAAAAAAAAAAAAAAAAATATATATATATATATATATATATATATATATATATATATATACCCTAAAACTAACCCTGCACTTGTGAAGGCAGCCTGCCTAGCCAGATAGGATTTTATACATAATTCTGTCATTTGTAGATATGAATGTTGAATTACAGGCTTGTTTTCTTAAATGAAAGAATATGCTGTGAAATGTTGAACTCAAAACAATGTAGCTACATTGCCAACTGCTGTAAAGAAAGCTAAGTCTTGTCTGTCCTTTGAAATTTAAATTATTTCATGACTGTCTTTGATGTTTACAATTCGGCTCCGGCCGGGCTAGATGAAGGGTTCCTGCCTATTGTTTTAAGGCTAAAGTTAATGACCAGAATTTACATATGGAATGTCCTTTATTGCTCTGGTTTCTGCCTAGGTGTAAAAGAATGTAAATGCAGTTTCTGTCAGCCTGGGAACACCAGGAAAGTGTAAAACAATGATGTAATGGGAATCAGGACTTCAACAGCAATTTAAACAGAAAGAATCAGAAGGTATTAAGCATTTTTGTCTTGATCATCCAACTCACAGCACTGTCTTCCTTATATGTAAGTTATCTTAGACTTGTGTTTTAGAAATAGCTAGGAACTAGAAAGATTAGACTAAGTGTTTTTCTGTGATGTCAGAACTGTACTACTGATTTATTATAAGTATTTCTGTGTGATCTCTGAATTCTTGACTAGCACTGTGTAGTAGAAAGTATTGTCTTGTGTTTTTAATTACTTATTATTAAATATTTTAAACCCTTTTAACTGTGGCTGTTTTGTGTAGAGATAAGTTAAGCTCTAAGAGTACATTGCATGCTTATATTGATCCTGTACCAAGTCACTCTAATAAGCCTTGACTGTTCAGTCACAATTACCAATTGGTTAACAATATTGCACAGTAATGATTGGACACCCTTTTGAGGACCTTTGAGTAGCTGATAAGTATTAGTGGGTGATGGCAAGTGGAACTACTGTATAGTCTGGGAGAAAGGGGAACGGTTGGAGAAACTGTGCCAGCCTTCCCCAGGAGTGTCTGTGTGGTTGTATAAACTCTCTCTCTCTCTCTCTCTATATATATATATATATATATATATATATTTATTTAACACAGCTACACAGAGTTAGGTGACCAACCACTGCTCTGCTGTATTCATCTTTTTATATGTAGCTTACCTCCATGTGCCTTCACGCACTACCAAGCAGTAGGGGGTAGCCATTGGTGGCTATAGATGCAAAAACTTTAGTAGATAAATTTTCCCTTAGTAGCTGCCTGTGATCTGTCCGAGAAGCCCTTAAATTCAGCATAGCTGCTCAGAGAGCACCTCAGCTGCGCTTATGCCCATTAAACAGTCCCACAAAACACCAAATCTACAATAATCTCACACCATTTAGAGAACCCCCGCTAGTATAGACCCTTTATAGAGCACCCCATTATTATAGACCCTGTTTAGAGCACCCAGTTGTACCACACTGCTCCATTTTCTCTCACCACTGTGAAGACAGGATTTAACCTAGCATTATGGATGGTCAGTTTCCCTCCATTTCTCCTATCAGCCTAATTGACATGGGTATACTGAG
The DNA here is from genome assembly GCF_019279795.1 of Protopterus annectens. NCBI lineage: Eukaryota > Metazoa > Chordata > Ceratodontiformes > Protopteridae > Protopterus > Protopterus annectens. Next base: position 111,849,657 of record NC_056728.1, on the reverse strand, counting down.
GCAGTGCAGCAACTGCCTCATATACACTGACAACCCTCTACTCCTAAATCACCCAAGTACAATTTATGAGAGATGCACCTACACTTAGAATCTGGAATACTTGCTCTCTCAAGCACAGAAGAGTAACACTGAACAGGCTGGCAGCTCACATACTACACTTCCTACACAAGCCATGCACTCAACACATAAACCATCATACCTGGAGGTACTCACCAGAAACCTACCTAAACAGCTGAGACCTTCCAAACACAAACATACTGCACCTAATACACTCAATACACATTAAAACACAAGCACCATTGCCTCACTAAATAAGCCCCTAAGGCAAACCACATCTAAACCAAACTATTTAGTCACAGGTGACTCCATTGTGTGACACACAGTTGTCTCACTCACCAGGTTGAACAAGGAGAAGGTTACAGTCAGCTGTCTGTTGGGTGCAAGAATCCATCAGATCACACATGCACTCAAGTCTCAACAAGTACCGCTATGACTCCATCACAGTTCATGTTGCTGTATATGACTTGAGACGTGCCTCAATGGACAATATGAAGAGAGACATGAAAGAGCTCTATGAATATGTGTGCCAAGAATTATGTCCCTAGCCTTGAGCAGCATTTTACCCTCACCTAGGATGATAGCACAATATAAACAAAAATGATTGACTTCAACAATTGGCTTAGTATCTGGTGTCATTCCAATGGTCTCCAGTTTCTGTCAGCCTGGGATGACATGGTTGATAGACCACGCTGCTTTGTCAGAGATGGTCTTCACCTGTCACCTCTAGGTTTTCAGTTACAAGCTAAGGTACTTGCTTTTCTCATAGTGCCTTTTTTAGGCAAAGTCTCAAGAACAAAATTTCTGATGTGAAAATATCAGTCAAAAATAAATTAAAGGTTATGCTGCCAAATGCTAGGCATTTAAATCAGAAACTGATCTCTCTGGAAGCCCTCCTCTCCCTGGAGGATGTTGACATCTGTGCAGTCACAGAAACTTGTTTCATGGCCATAGAGATTACCCCAGTCTTCCAAGGCTACAGTACCTTCTACACTTTCAGACCACAAAATGAACATGTGAGAACCAAAGGAGGAGGAGTATCTATCTTCATAAAAGATAAATACACCTGTAGACTGTTTAGACAGGAAAACTCCATGGAGTTACTCCAAGTTCAACTAACTGTGATTAAGACCCCTTGAAGTCATCATTAGCTACTCACGCTGCTTATTTGGACCTACTACAGTTAATCAAATTACAACCAAACACTCTACTCGTGTGATTTTAAATACCCCTCCATTGACTGAGAAACATCTACAAGTACCAACATGTTCACACAAATGTTCGTGGACTGTGTTAGCACTAATGCCTGGAACAAATAGTATGCATCCCTACAAGAGGCTGAAATATTCTCGAACTGGTCCTCACCAACATGGGTGACAGTTGCACCACCACAAGTATAGGACCCTCACCAGTTAAATCTGAACACAAATCAGTCACATTTGAAGTAGCTATAACATCTGAACCCTTCTTAGGTAAAATCAGGATAAACATTTCACCAAACCTAATTATACCCTCATAAGGGGTGGCATAAATATTTCCCAAGCTCTTGTTCCCACAGATGGCATGGCAACTATACTAAGGTATACACAAATGCCCTGTGCAAACACTTACACAAGTGTATTCACACAGCTGTACCTAACAGGATCAAAACAAGAGCCTCAAGAAAAAACAAGCCTCCCTGGTGGACATCTGGTATTAATAAGTTATACAACAAGAGGAAGAAGTTGCTGTCTAAGAATAAACAAGAGAGGTCCCAGCACTGGAAGAACACCCTCCTCTGCTTGATTTAACAAATAAGACAACTTGTAAAGTCCTCTAAGAGCAACTTCATAAAATTTAGCAACCATAGCTAAGGATAATTATAAGGCATTCTTCAGCTATATCCATAACATAAAAGGTAGGACTCAGACATGTGCTGAAGTAGCTGTGGATGGCATCACACACACACTGATCCTGCAAAAATAGCTAATCTATTAGCTAATCTATTAGCCAACAGGTTTGGTAAAAATTTCACCCTACCCCCCCCGTCCTCTCCAAACATTCCACAGAGGATTCCCTATACATCTCTCTACCTTGCATCTCCAAAGAGCAAGTCATTAATGCTCTCTCCAAGGCCAAAAACACAGCCTCTATGGGACCATATAGCATCCCAGGTTGTGTTTTAAGCAGTCTAAAACATGACTTAGCAGCTCCATTTGATGCTCTCTTCAACTACAGCCTGAATACTGGTTTTGCCCCTGCTGATTGGAAAACAGCAACCATCATCCCCCTTCATAAAGGGGGTACAGCAACAGACCCTGGTTACTACAGAACCATAGACTTAACCAGGGTTATCTGTAAGGCCATGGAACGAACCATCATGGATCTTATAAATAAGGATATAGGTCATCTCCAAACCCTTGACCCGACAACGTTTGGCTTTGTCAAAGGCAGGTCATGCCTGTTAAACCTGGTGGACTTCTTTGAAAATGTCACCAAAGCCATAGATAAAGGCAAATTTGTGTATACAGCCTCCCTTGACTTAGCCAAGGCCTTTGACACAGTCCCACATTCAAGCAACATTGATAAACTCTTCCAGTTGAATATCAACCCTTATGTTGCCAGGTGGGTTGCTAACTGGCTCACCGACAGATCACATTCAGTCAAAGTTGGGGACTTTACCTCAACCAGCAGACTTGTCACCAGTGGGGTTCTACAGGGGTCAGTGTTGGGCCCCCTGTTGTTTGGAATATACTTCTCAAAATTCAGGCCAAAACAGAAGGGTTGTGGCTGACTAAGTTTGTTGACAACTGCAAATTAGGTACAATCACTGACTCCTCAAATGATACCAATATACTTCAAGAGGGACTTATACAATCCAGTGATTGGGACCAAAGCCATGGACTCAAACTCAATGCTAAAAAATGCATTATCATCCCCTTCAGTAAAAACTATATGCCTGCAGACTATCATATAAATAATAATACCCTCAGTAATAACTCAGTAGAAAGAAACTTGGAAACGCAAGTTCACTGTAGCCTAAACTTTTACCAACATGTGTCTACTGTGGTAAGGAAGACATTCTATGTCACATACCTCATTAGCAAAGGCATTGCTCCAAGAACAAAATAGGCCATAACACCCCTGCACTTGACACTCATCAGGCCAATAACTGAGTACAGTGCTCCCTTTGGTATGTACCTTACCAGGCACCTGCAACAACTTGGGAGACCTCAAAGATTTCTAACCAAAAAAATTCAGGGCCTCCAGCACATGTCATACACTGACAGACTGAAGTCAGTCACTGTCATTGTACTCAGTAGCATACAGACTACTTAAGGAGACTTGTGCCTGGCCTATAGAGCAATCTCGGATCCAAACCTTATAGAAATGCTGCACATGTGCAAGTCAAATGGGACAAGGGTCACCTGCTCCTGGGACCTTAAACTGACCTGCAACATAAATAGGATCTGCTGGAGAGGCAGATATGTTTCTCAGAGGTTGCCACTCCCATGGAATAGGCTACCAGATTACATCAAACAAAGCCCCCTCTATAACCATGTTTAAGCATAGCCTGGATGACTAGATGGGAAACCATAAATTCCTGCCGGGGATTTCACCTATGAGTCTCCTAGATATGAGCAGTCATTGCTAACTAATATTTTGAGTTTAGGCAAGATCCTTTAAAGTGGGTTTTTCTAGTATTATATTGGGTGCGAGGTTTGTCCTCTTCCCTATTGTGCATTCTCAGAGATGGCATATTTAGGTAGTAAGGGTATGGGGGCACCAACCTCCCCATGTTGAGGGTGCATGGCAGCTTGTCCTCTGCAAAAAACATTTGTTTTTGTGAATTTTGCTTGATTTTAACTAAACAATCTGTCACTGCAATTTGACCGACAGAATGTTAGTTGAAATAGCGAATTTATAATGCTTATTTGTATCACCTGCCTCTACATACACACATTTATATACACGTTCAGATCAAATTTTTATGAACAGAAGTAGTGTTACAGAAAGGGTTTTAGAAAGGTAAGGTGCAGGATTAGAGTTAGAAGATTGGAGTTAGCAGATATTAGTAAGGGGGGTAGGAGGCTATGTAGTAGGAACTGACCTGACAGCCCTTTAAATTTCATTTAAAAGAGAAGGCTTCAGCCTCACACAGCAGATCCCACAATGGCACGAGATTTGCTCCTTATAAATGAATTCAAAAGCATTCAAGCAGGGTGGGATGCTTACAAATGCATATATGATGTAAAGATTGCTGCTGCACCGATTATAAACCCTAGTAGTAACACATGGATGAGTATGTGTACAACCTGCTATGCGGTACTGCTCACAACCAATCTCATTTGTTGTCACTGTGCTCCTTGCAATGCAGCCTGTGGAGCTATCTACTACTGTTATCTACTCTGTGTCCATGATGATGATTATCTTCTGAAAATGCACACACCACCACCGATGTACAAAATGTCTTCTTGCATCCCTAACCTTGTATTCCTTTGTCTGAGGTACTCACAGCACAAATGAAGTGTAGTGTGTTAAGCTTGCCTTCATCTGCTTTTACCTCTGAATTGCATAAGTACAAGGTTTATTGTATTTATCCTCTTACAAACACACGCAGAGATGGTGCGCTACAACAAACACACGCAGAGACGGTGCGTTACAACACATCACTGACAACAAGATGAGTTGGAACTTGACAGACATTGCTTCTTCCTATTACAGCTCCAATAATTTGTCTTTTTGTTTACAGTTTTTTCTTGGCACTTGTATGACCATGGTGTTTGTACATAAATGTAAGAAGATGTAGGGGGACTCATTATCTAGAAATGCTTTCATTACCGTTCTTTGTTCAGAGTTCAACCAGTTTTGCTTGTCTGATGCAGTTTCACCAAATCATTTTTCAACAAACCACAGTAGAATATGCATGCATGCACACACACACACACACACACACACACACACACACACACACACACACACACACACACACACACACACACACACACACACACACACACACACACACACACACACACCTCAAAATGTGAGCTTGTTTTTATGTTTGCGCCCACAGGCATGTGTGTGTGTGTGCGTGTGTGTGTGTGTGTGTGTGTGTGTGTGTGTGTGTGTGTGTGTGTGTGTGTGTGTGTGTGTGTGTGTGTTGTTCTTTACATCTCTCTTTATTATCTTCAACAGTACACAGAACAGCAATATGCTGTATGTTGGCCACATAAGAACACGGGTTGCTGCACATTGATCCTGGCAGAAAAGTTATATCTTATACTGACTGAGTTCAACATATTACCCATTTGTCTAAACTCTGTACAAGTCTTAAACTGTCATGCATGTGATTCTGTTCACAAATATAATGCACAGCAATATGACATTCTGAATGTGATCTCCTGTGTTTCCTGTACACGAGGCAGAACTCATCTTTGTATCTCCCCGATAGAGCTTGGTCTGCTTGGCAGCCAATTAATCCACAGCATTACAAATATTCTATTATATTACATCAAAAAATCTATATATTAAATAATACCTGTAAACAATAATTATGCTCTCAGGTTATGTAAAATATCTAAATAATTCTATTCATCATTGCAGCTTGGCAAAATTTCTAAACATATTTACATAAAAGAAAATCCTTATGAATTCTAATTGAATAATTTTACCATTAACATTTATTTATTTGTCAGATAAGCAAGTGGACTAATCAAAGGAAATTTACAGGCGTGAACTGAGCAGTAGCTGGATAATACATACAGTACTCTGAGAGCACAACCGTGTAGTTAGACATCATATTTACATAAAGCAGTACAATTTAAAAAGCACCAAGTAATTTCACTCTTACTTTCTAACAAAGTAATTAAAGTTCACAAACAGCAGTTTGAAATATAAATCTCAAGTTATTTTTCAACCCATTCAAGCTAACTACAGTCAAAAGTATAGTAGCTTACATTAGGTAGTCATAAATATGCAATAAAAGCTACTTTACTTTCAAAAATGGAACCACTGACTTGACAAAACAATCCATAATTAACCCTGTATTATTCACAAAAAGCCATTTGTTAGCCACTTGAAAATACAAATCGGTTTGACTGTCAAAAAGGGCAATACTAACATTTAAAAATTTTAAACATTTTAAACCCGCATTTTTATTTGTTAGCTTGACTACATGAATGACCTATCCAAGGACATTTTTCATATTCTGTGTGAAAGCTCTGGTTGTTCAAATTACTTGCACAAAGTCACAGTTAGCAAAAGAGCTGAGAGAATCAAACCTTGGACTAGAGGACAATAACAGATCTCAGCCTTTATACTCTATTCTAACTGCCAGGCACAGTAGGCTAGGATATATGTTGGATGGCTGTATTTGTTTTTTTTTTTCCTTCCCTTTCTTGTGACTGGAGTAACAAACAGCCAATATGGTGTGAAGCAAGTGTAAAGACATTTCAAATCACAAACAATTAGCTTCAACTCCACACAGCAGAAACATTTCCCTCTCACTGAAGAGGGGAAATTTCTGCAAGAGTAGCAAGCTAGAGAATGCAGTGGAACAGGATGTGAAACAATAGAAGGATTCCTGATAATTTTTATTTTATTTGTTTATTTTATTGCATTTGTTTACCAGGAAAGTCCCCTGGGCCTAAAAGAGCCCATTTTCAGTGAAGGCCCAGGGAGAAAAGCACCAAGAACATAGACACAGACAAAACTTAAACATTAACTGGTACAGAAGTAGAAACAGTGTTACACATAGTGATTACATTAATATATACATAATATATACGTAAAAGCAGGAATGTAGTTGATTTGATTACAGTAATATATACAGAATATATACATAAAAGCAGAAATCTAGTTGGTTTGTTTACAGTAATATATACAGAATATATACATAAAAGCAGAACTTTAGTTGGTTGCCAGATGAATTCAATCAAAGAGATATAAACATAAATATATTAATAAGCATTTTTGTACAGTATCAAAAAGTGATGAAAAAATAAATATGGAGAAAGTACCATCAGTCATTAGTAGCAAAAAGCATAGGAGTTTAGTTATCACATAAGGAGAAGAAAGAGGTTAGGACATAGAGCAGGTACATGGGTTAGGATATAGATCAGGTATTTCTTTGAAGGTGGTGGTGCTGCCTGTGTTTCTTACAGCAGGTGGAAGGAGTAGAGCAGTTGACCAGTAGGTAAGGTGAGCTTTTCTACTTTTACAAGTAGATGATTTTCACATCTTAGTTGCCTGCTGGGTTGGTATTTGGCAAGTAGAGTTGAGAGAGTAGGACAGTCTGTTGGGTCTGTAGGTTATTTTGTGAGCTGTAGTTAGCTGGATGAATGAAAGAAGGTGGGGGAGTTCCAGCCAGTCTAATTGTTTCAGTGAATTACAGTGGTGTGATGAAGCTATTCTGTTGTAACACATAGCAAGTTTGGATTTTGTATAATTTTGGATATCAGTGAGGAGAGGGGCACCATAAAGGAGAGAGGGTAATAAAAAGTAGTTACAAGAGTTTGTCTAATAGAGAGGCTAAGAAAGTGTTGGTGCCTGTACAGCATACCGAGGTTTTACTGTGTTTTTATGATGTTATTATGTGTAGGTCAAAGTTAAGGTTTTTAGCTTTAATAATGTCTAGTAATTTAGTGTGTGGGGCAACTTCTATACTGGTATTGTCTTGGGCTTGTATAGTGAAGACTTTTTTTATCCAGTGAAGTGGTTTTCTTAGGGGTAAAGATTACTAGTTTAGTAGTTTAGTTTTTTTTTGGATTTAGGACAGGATGATTGTTAAGCATTCAAGACTCAGTATAGGTGAGGGCATTCTGGGTGATTTGCTGGAGTTCAGAGCTGGAATTTACAGTGCATATTGTTGTAGCATCATCAGCATACTGGATTACTAAGCATTGTGGGAAAGTGGAGTGAAAGGTGTTAATAAAGATGATAAATAAGAGAGGACCAAGTATTTGGAGCCTTGGGGTGCCCTGTGGAAGTATTGAGGAAGGGAGAGTAAGATCGTTGCTATTTGGTGGATTGCTGCCTATTGGAGAGATAGTTATTGAACCATTGTAGGGTAGGTGGGGAAATGTGGAGGGTGGACAGTTTAAAGAGGAGGATAGTGTGGGAAATGATACCAAAAGCTTTGGAGAGGTTGAGGAAAAGAGAGCTCATTAAGTGGTAGGGATTTGAGAGGTTCCCAATTTACTTTAGCTAAGGTTACCAGAATCCCATGCCTGGTTAGCTGTATCAAGGAAGGAGAGGAGGGCAGTAGTGGTGCTGTGTCCTGGTCTGAAACTATGCTGAGTGGGTGATAGAATTTGGTTTTCAAGCAGGTGGTTGAGGAGTTGGACATGGATGCATTTTTCCAGTATTTTAGACAGGGGTGAGAAAATTGCTATGGGTCGAAACTTTATGGTGTCTATGTTAGTGCCGCCTTTGTGTAAGGGGAGAATGAATGATTTTTTACAGATGTCTGGGACAAGGGATTCTTTAATCAATCTGTTAATGAGTATGCTGATGGGATAAGCTACAGAGTTTGCAGGTAGCTGCAGGAAGTGTGTGGGTAGATTGTCAGGGGCCAGAGTACAGAGTTTTAGCTTAAGTAAAAGTGTTTTTATTGTGGTGGAGGGTATGGGGGAGAATTTTAGGTTGGAGTTGTGGGTAGGATTGTTTTGTGGGATGATTTGGTCATCATCTGTATTGGTGGTGGTGGTATTAACTGTAGGAAAGATGGTGGTTAGGTTAGCTATGGTGTCAATGAAGCAGGAATTGAAGAGGGTGGCAAGTTTGGTAGGGGTTTTGTGTGAGTCAATGGGATGGGTTTCTTTGCGAGCCTGGGTGTAATAGTTGGTTGATGGAGGACCACAATTTTTGGGATTATTTTTATGCTGGCTTTGTAGGTAGAGGTTGCGGACTTTTTATCACTGGTTATTAGACATTTTGCCTGGTTACTGAGTTGCTTGTATTGTAGTAGAGTTGAGGGGTCTTTGTTTTTCTATCATGATTTACAGATTTTATCCCTTGTGGACATGATTTCTTTGGTAGATTGTGAAAGCCAGCTTGCATGGTTATGTTTTATTCATTTTTGGCAAGTGAGTGCTTGCTTATTTAAGATGTCTAGGAATGTTCAGTTAAAGAATTCAACAGCCTCATTAAGTAGTAAGGATTTGAGGGGTTCCCAGTTTACTTTAGTTAAGGTTTCATTAAATATGGATGGTTGGAACTTTAATTTAAATTTAAATTTCTGGTTGCTTTGTATTGGTGTTGGCCTGAGGTTGGGGTAGTTTTGCGTAGGATATACTTTATGCTGGGTGGTGGTCACTAATGGTATTAGGTAGTATGCCTGCAGTGATGATATTGTTAGGGTGGTATCCGGTATATTGTGGAGCCCTTATTGTTATTTTTGTGGGGTCTGGTGATGTCTTCAATTAGTTGGGAGTTGTAAAGGTTTACGTTTTTTGAGGGGTCGTTGTAGTCAATGTCTAGCCAATGTTTACATCACCTAAGATGATGGTTTCATTATCTCTGTTTTGGGAAGTTCAGGCAAGTATGTTTTCTAATAAGCATATCAAAAACATAAAAGAAAACTTTCTCAATAATAGCAAGCAGAGAAAGGAGAGACAAACAGCAGCCTTTACCTCTCATGGAGAGTGTACAAATGCAAAATCGTCACAGATGAATATGAATACACATGGTAGCAATAACCTTGTTTTTAATATTTCAGATATTGAGCTTACACAAGCACAAATTCATTTACTAAGCAAAGACCTTTCATTTATCAAACAAGCAGATAAAGTTGGGGGAATAGTTGTTCTTGGTAATGATTTATATATACAACAGATGAAAGCACTATCGAATGATGCTAATACCTATACCAATGTGTCCAAAACTGTAGTAAATGCTATTATTGAGAAAGTTTCCTTTTATGTTTTTGATATGCTTATGTCTAACATGATATCAGAAAGTCTCTTTAGGTATTTTGAAGTTGAGGACCCACTTATTCCCATGTTATATGGTCTTCCAAAAATACATAAAAATTTGGAGTGCCCACCAATGCGCCCCATTGTCTCTGGTGGAGGGTGGGTTACTGAGCCCCTTTCTATTTTTATAGAAAATAATTTACACCCTATATTAGACAGCTATCAAACTGTACTTAAGGACACCAAGTCATTTTTGGAGCAACTATACACAGTTACCAGAGATGTTACACATGACTATTGGTTGGTAGCACTAGATATCAAATCTCTGTTTACTGTGAGTGGGGCATAGATAATATCAGAATGATTCTTAACGAACACCCATCCTACAGTAATGACAAAGTTCACTTGTTATGTACATTACTTGAAATTGTTTTGGAAAAAAATGTCTTTGTTTTCAACCAAGAATTTTATGTGCAGAGGGTTGGTGTGGCTATGGGCACAGCATGTGCCAACAGCTATACCAACCTAGCACTTGTCAAATAGGAAAAAGAATACGTGTTGTCCTCCAATGTTTTTTCTGAACATGTGTTATGGTATGTATGCTTTGTGGATGACCTTTTTTCATTATGGAATGACACTATTGACAGACTGGAAAGTTTTATAACATTCTTGGGGAATTCTACTAATTTCTTAAGATTCAATTATAAATATTCTTCTAACTGTATTGATTTTTTGGATGTGACGATCAATAAGGCTAATTTAAGTAAAATTAATACAAGTTTATATAGAAAACCAGTCCGTAAAAAAAATTGTTACACAGGGAAAGTATGCATCCTAGGCATGTCCCATGTAATGTTTTGAAAGGACAATGTTATCGAGTTATGCATTTACATAATGATAACCATCAATTACAGACAGCCCTGAATGAACTAAAATCTGATTTTCTGCAGAGAGGTTATAAGGAACATGAGATTGACTCTTGTATAGAAGCAGCATGGGCTGAAAGAGAAAATAAATGTAAACCTTATTTCAACAAGAGGGTGGTTGTCACTGATTCCACAGTAACACAGATTCCACAGAAAACTCGACATGTAAGGTTCCCTGTGTCTTTTTCTAGCAATATTGATCCCTTTTGCAACATAGTTAAGAAGAACTGGAATATTCTAAATACTAAGGAAGAATTGAAAGGTATCATAGATGTGGTTCCCAATTTTACTTTTAAGAATAACAAATCATTGAAGAGACATCTGTGCCAACATGGGCACATGTATACAGAGCATATACTATCTAATAAACAAGGTACATAATATATGTAGAACCTGCTCAGCATGTAAATATATTTATAATGGGGCTCTCTATAGGCATCCCAGAAATGGCTTTAAAATAGAACCTAGATTTTATGCAGACTGTAGAACCACTAATTTAGTATATTTTTGTTTTTGTACTACATGCCATGCTTTTTTTCACTGAAAAGACCAATCGTCCTTTTAAAGATAGAATGCTGGAACACTACAGGGACATAAGAAGTTGTAAGGAAAATAATGCACTAGCACAACACGTGCTACTCTTTGGTACTGACCATAATTTTAAATTCATGGCTATAGAGATCATTCATACTAATAATAGGGGTGGCGATGTTACGAATATTACTGAGACTGTTGGACAAAGATGGATTTTGATGCTACAAGCAGATAAACCACCAGGTCTCAATGGGGCCACCTCCTTGAAACCTTTTCTTAAGGGACATTCTTTGAAACACTGAAATGTCACTATGGTTTTATTATGTTTTTATTTCCTCATAAATTTACAATGATTTTATACTATAAAAATGTGCTTTTTACTAGGTATATGTGTTTAATTATGTAGAGCTACTGGTTGGATACTGAGTGCTTTAAATGATGGAGTGATGTTGCATGAAGTTAGTCTGATGAAGCGATCTGTATGTTCGTGAAAGCGCTTACTTTTTTCTTACAATAAAGTGTTTTTTTACCTGAAGCCTGGATATTTGATGCCATTATTCTTATAAAATGTTTGCATTTCAAAACCGATCAAACTGACACAGCTTCATTTAAACTGAGGGTGTCCTCAGCTCTAAACAAGGAAATCCTCCTACACTCTTCCCTCTCAGTTAAAAGAAACAATGTTACCCAATATCTCTCGTGATACTACCCACAGCTTTGCACAGAATACTACTGAGATGGATGGGTCCATAGATCTCAGCCTATAAAGGACATCCTCCAGTGTAGGATTACTGAAAAATGTTAGTGATAATTCATACAAACTGAAATACGGAAAATAAGAGGTAATCAACAGAGTACAATTCAAGGTGTGGAGGGCTCAAATGTCCATCATACAGTGGGTGTCAAGCATTAACCACAGGGATCTGTACTGTGGGTCTGTGGCCAATTTTTTTGACTATTTTGCCCCACGCATAAAATTAGGAAAGACAGGCTCTGGATAACCAGATATTCTGATGCAGCAAAATTGACATCACAATACTTCAACAAAAGATAACACAATTCTCGTAAAAGGAATTGTCTTTTTTGGTGAAGCAGTTTGTCTGCTTAAAGCTGATAATGAACAAAACTTGCTGTGTTTAGTTATACAGTTCTTTGTGGTCATCTTCAATTTCATATGGGCAGAAGTGGCTTTAAGCCACATGATATTGAGCAAAATCAGTACTGGGGTGTCTTTTGATGCCTGGGGCTGTAGATGCACTATACTGAATGGATCAGCATATGATTAACCCTTTGCTGACAGATCTGAGTTATGTACTGAATGTCATTAATGATAGGGATCAGGGATCACAATTAATCCCTATGAATATGGAAATACCCGTAACTATGCAACATACACTCATATCAAGTCACTATCCTTCGTACACACTACCTGTCAATGCTACTGATCTATAAAAATACACACCTGATGCGGTAATGATAACCTCATTTAATGTCATTAAGCATAGCATTATGAGACTTGGTAAAAAAGAACATAAATTAAGACTATACAACAAATGGCCAGACCATAAAAAACAATACCACCAGTGAATACTAAGAGACAATGGATGAGAAAAAGATGACCTATGTGTATCTACCAGAGTCAGGATGTACCACTAGCTCAATTAAATCTAAAGAGCATGTCAAGTTAATTGAGGTGATCAATGTACTGGTTTATACTATATACTATTCTTCATGTAGATATTATTGAACTATGAAGACTTCAAACAAACCACTTGAAACAAACTGGAATGGATCGATGACTTCTCAGTAGAAAGAAAAATCACATGGAAAACTTGAGCTATTCAGAAAGATTAAAGGAACTGTCAATTCTTGTTCTTTCATATCATTTAGGGATAACCTCAGTGTCACTGAACCTATGAACCTATGAACCTATGACCTCTGCCTGGCCATGTATAATAAAATGTGTGTGTGCGTGCTTGTGTGTATGTAACACTCATTAACTTCATATGAACATCTTGTTGCATATTAGCTTTTTGATTATATATATAGTGCTTTTTCTTCTTTTTCTTCTTCTTTCGGCTGCTCCCGTTAGGGGTCGCCACAGCGGATCACCTGTTTCCATTTCTTCCTGTCCTCTGAATCTTGCTCTGTCACACCAACCACCTGCATGTCCTCTCTCATCACATCCATAAACCTTATCTTAGGCCTTCCTCTTTTCCTGTTACCTGGCAGCTTCATCCTTAGCATCTTTTTCCCAATATACTCTGCATCCCTCCTCAGCACATGTCCAAACCAACATAATCTCGCCTCTCTGGCTTTGTCTCCAAACCTTCCAACCTGGGCTGACCGTCTAATATACTTATTCCTAATCCTGTCTACCCTCATCACACTCAGTGCAAATCTTAACATCTGTAACTCTGCCACATCCAGCTCTGACTCCTGCCTTTTTGTCAATGGCACTGTCTCCAACCCATATAACATAGCTGGTCTCACTACCCCCTTATAGACCTTCCCTTTTCTCTCTTACTGGTACTTGTCTGTCATAAATCACTCCTGACACTCTTCTCCATCCACTCCATCCTGCCTGTACTCTCTTCTTCACCTCTCGTCCACACTCACCATTACTCTGAACTGTTGATCCCAAGTATTTAAATTCATCCACCTTCGCCACCTATACTCCCTGCATCCTCACCATTCCTCTATCCCCCCTCTCATTCACACACATATATTCTGGTTTAATCCTGCTGACCTTCATTCCTTTTCTCTCCAGAGCATATCTCCACCTCTCCAGGGTCTCCTCCACCTGTTCCCTATTCTCATTACAGATCACAATATCATCTGCAAACATCATAGTCCATGGGGACTCCTGTCTGATCTCATCTTTCAACCTGTCCATCACTAGTGCAAATAAGAAAGGGCTCAGATCTGATCCTTGATGTAACTCCACCTTCACCTTAAATGTATCTGTCACTCCCACTGCAGATCTCACTGCTCTCACACTACCCTTGTACATATCCTGTACCACTCTTACATACTTTTCTGCCACTCCTGACTTCCTCATACAATACCACAACTCCTCTCTAGGCACCCTGTCATATGCTTTCTCTAAGTCCACAAAGACACAATGCAAAGTACAGTTGTGTACACTTACCATAAATGTAGATGTTCAAGTGTATTCACTGTTGCAGTCATTACATTTGGGTAATCTGCTGGCAGGTTGCCCTCAGTCGGCCTGAATTCCAAAGTCTTGGGTCCTGCATCAGTTGCTGTCTCCTCTTTCATGACGTCAGGTCATCAGGGGTATAAAACAAGCAGCCGATGCCATTTTCCTTAGTTTTTTTTGCCCCAGATGTCAGGTGCCCCCCAAATGGGTAGCAAAAATATATATATAAGCTATATATGCATGCAACAATACAAAATTTACCTTAATCTACAAGCAAATACACCACAAAGGTTGTAGAAGATAGTGAAGGAAAGAGAAACTCCAGAATAAAAGGGGGGATGGTGGGCGGGTTACCTGGACTGCAACAGTGAATACACTCGAACATCTACATTTATGGTAAGTGTACACAACTGTACTACGTTCTTCATGTTTCACTGTTGCAGTCATTACATTTGGGTAGAATCCCAAAGCTATGGATAGGAGGCTGGAGCTAAACTGCATTAGGGGTGGCTATAAGGCCCTGTAGAACTGCAGTGGCAAAGCCTGCCCTGGACTTAGAGTAGAGAGACAAATGATAATGCTTTGTAAAAGTGTGAACAGAACTCCATGTAGCAACCTCTAGAATGTCTTTGGTTGGTACTCCTCTGAGAAAAGCTGCTGATGTAGCTGCAGCCCTGGTATAATGAGACCTAATGCCCTTGGGCACCAGTTTACCATGCTGTAAGTAGCAGAAACGAATGCAGTGGCTTAGCCACTTTGAAATAGTCTGCTTTGAAATTTCCTTTCCCTCTGATCCTGCAGCAAATGTCACTAGTAACTGCTCAGTTTTTCTTGGAGCTTTAGTCCTGCTCAAGTAGAATCTTAGTTGTCTGTGTAAGTCCAAGAAATGCAGAACCCCCCCCCCCCCCCCCGTTCTGCAGATTTGGATAAAAAGTTGGCAGATGAATAGCTTGGTTAAGAGCCACACTGGAAACCACCTTAGGCATAAATGAAGGACTGGTCCTGAGGGACACCCTGTCTGGGTAAAATATAATAAAAGGCTCCACAGCCATGAGGGCCTGTAGCTCTGAGACCCTTCTTGCTGAAGTAATTGCCAGGAGCAGAGCTGTTTTCCATGATAAGAACTTTAGATCTGGAGTAGCAGCTGGTTCAAATGCAGGCAGGGTGAGCTTTTCAAACACATAATTGAGGTCCCATGCAGGAATTGGTGATCTTCTGGGAGGCCTTAAGGTTTTGGCCCCTCTAAGATACTGCCTTAGTAAAGGATGAGAAAAGATTTGTGGCTCTGTGTTGTAATGAGCCGAGATGGCAGAGGCATGGATTTTTATTGATGAAAAAGATAGGCCTTTGTCAAGCATCTGCCAAGTATTGTAAAATCTGAGGAATATTTGGCTCTGCTGTGTCAGTTCCTTGTGCTTGCTTCCAAGCACAGATTCTCTTCCATTTATCAGCATAAGATGTTATAGTACTAGGCCTTCTGGCTTCCAAAATGACATCCATCACAGCTTTACTGAGAGGTGTTGTTTGAATAACTACATGATCAGCCATGCTGCCAGGTTCAATGTTTGGAGCTGATTGTGCAGGATCTGATTGTTTGGCTGGGACAGTAAGTGAAGTATTTGAGGCAAGTAGCAAACTGGGAATTGAGACGTGTTCCTTAAGATTGGGTGCCAGTATTGGCGGTGCTAGTCTGGGGCAATTAGTATCATCTTTGGTTTCTCTTGTCTGACTTTTAGTAGGACCTTGGGAAGAAGAGGCAGAGGAGGAAAGGCATAAACTGATAGGTTTTTCCAACTGAAGGATAGGGCGTCCACTTTCCATGCTTGTCTGTGATAAGTCCTTGGGCAGAATTTTTTCAGTTGATAATTCTGAGGAGAGGCAAATAGGTCTATGTCCGGGCTCCCCCATTTCTTTGTTATCACGCTGAAGACTTGTGGATCTAGTTTCCACTCGTGAGGGTCCATAAGGTTTCTGCTTAAATCGTCTGCCAGAGTATTTTGCTTTCCTGGCAGGAATTGAGCTTGAAGATGTACTTGGTAAGTGAAGGCTGTATCCCACAGTGCCATGGCTAGTCTGCAAAGGGGGTATGAGTGCGTGCCCTCCTGCTTGTTTGTATACCACATAACAGTGGTTGTCCGTCTTTATCAGTAGTTGTCCTGGATGAAGTAAGTCCTTGAAGGCTGTCAGGGCATTTTGAACAGCTAACATCTCTTTTTGGTTGATATGCAGATGCATTTGTTTTGGCGTCCATATGCCCTGAATGCATCTTCCCGCCAGGTGGGCCCCCCCCCCATGCATAATCTGATGTGTCTGTTGTTATGGTTTGGCTGGTAGGGGGTAGAGTGAAAGCCCGTCCCATGTTTATGTGACATGCCTTTGCCCACCATAGAAACTCCTGTTGTAAGCAGAGAATGAGAGGAATCATTGTTTGCAGACTGTAACAATGCTGACTTCATAAACTTTTTAGGTACAACTGTAGTTTCCTCATATGCAGTCTTGCATATGGAATCAGTAGAATGCAGGATGCCATGAACTCCAAAGCCTGCAGAGTTTGTCTTGCAGATAACTGGGTTTTTGTTGCCATCAGTTTGAAGTAAGTAGTCAGTTGCCTTTGTTTGTCTGGCGTGAGGAAAGCCATCTGAGCAGTTGTATTCAAGCTTGCACCCAGGAATGTTATCTTTTGAGAGGGTACCAGTTGTGATTTCTTTTCATTTATTGTGTTCCCTAGGCATGTTAGAAGCCTTTTCACAAACGTCAAATCTGAAGAAGCATGTCCTTGTTCTCTGCTTGAATAAAACAGTCATCCAAGTAAGGATATATTTGGATACTTCTTTGTCTGCAAAATGCAATTACTGGTGCCAGGCTCTTTGTAAAGACTCTGGGCACAGTAGATAAGCCAAAGGGCAGTGCAGAGAATTGGTAATGCATAAAGCCAGCCTTGAAATGGAGGTATCTTCTGCATGATTCCCTTATTGGGATATGCAGGTATGCCTCTTTTAGGTCTAATGTCCCAGCCAAGCATTCTTGCCCAGCATGGGCAGAAGCTGTTGCAAAGTTAGCATTTTGAATTTTGGAATGTCCAGGTATGTGTTCAGAATTGATAAATCCAGTATTGGGCACCAGGCCTTGTCTTTTCTGGGTACCAAGAACAGTCTTGAATAAAAATCTTGACCTTTTTCCTGTTCTGGTACAGGCTGAATAGCCCCCATATCCATGAAGGACGTAACCTGTTTCTGTGCCCATTGATATTTTGGCAGATCTGGCCAACCATTTGCAACTGGCAGAGTTTGAAAGTGGAATCTGTATCCCTGAGATACTATGTTTAACACCCACTTGTCCTGGGCTATTAACTGCCAATTTTGAGCATAAAGTGCTAATTTTCCCCCTAAGGGAACTGCCAAAAGATAAGTGCTTGGTGATGGCAAAGGGAAGTCATTGAGACTGTTTACTATAGGGTTGCACTTTATTTCCTCCAGATTTTGAGGTAGAAGCACCCCATTGCTTTGACCTGTAAGACTCCTGTGACTGGTATCTAGAACCTTTAGGGCACCTCGATTTGCCCTGTTGAGCTCTGTCGGACACAGGAAAGGACCAAATATTTGTAGGCCAGTGTCTACTGAATCTTGGTGGCTGCACTTGTAAGAAGTCTTTTATAGTTTGCATAGACTTAGCTTTGCCTTCCATTTTCTTTAAAACCTCTTCTGCCTTAATACCAAACAGAGTATCATGCTGTAAAGGTGCATCCAGCAGTTTAGCTTTTTTGCTCTTTTAGCCAGGCATGCCTCCTAATCACAGATCCAGTAACTGTGGCCCTGCAGGAGGCCACTAAGGATTTAAAACCACATTGCAAAGTATGTTTTCCAACTTGTTCTGCTGCATGCAATAATTCCTGCGATTCTTTATTTTCTGCACATTCAGAAATCAACATCATTTTCTGTTTCAGTAATCCCAGAATATGTTGTTGATACTTGAGCATATGAAACTGGCAGTTTAAAGCCCTAATTGCCAAGGTTGCAAATGTATAAACCTTCTTTCCCCATCTATCCAGTGCCCTGAAATCTCTGTCAGAGAAGCTAAGATTTTTTGCTGTTGAGGCCTTAACACCTTTTGGACCCTGTGAAATAGTTTCAGGGTCAGCAGCAGGGTTACTAAATAAAAATTTGTGTGAGTGAGGAATCCTGTAATATCTGTCTGGCTTGCTAGGAGCCAGAGGTAAGGAGTCTGGAGTCAAGCTTGACTCCGAAAACACATCATCCACAATGTCTAAAACAGGAGGTATGGCTAAAGGCCTATGCTGAGGAAGAAGAAGGAAATCCCTGAGCCTCTTTTATGATTCTGAGAAATCTTGACTCTCCCAGTGAAAATGCTCCCTCAAAGTATGCAAGGTTTCTCCAAAGGAATAATCTTCAGGAGGAGATGCAGATGGGGTAGATTCCTCTGCATCAGAATTCTCATAGGGTGGTATAGATAATTCCTGATCAGAAGAGGAATCAGAAGAAATAGAAACCTGATCTAAAGATTCATAATCAGTGTCTTGCCTAGGCCTCTTATCAGGAGGGGGTTGGGAACCCCTGATCAAGTTAATTAGGTCTTCAGCCATTTTGATCATCTGCTTTTTGGGCATAGAGGCCTATGCACATGGCTCATGCATCTTTTTTTTAGCTTTAGAAGTTGATTTTGTCTTTGTTTTTGAAGCTGGTGTCGGTTTTATATAAAAATGTTGTGGCATGAATACACCCTCAGAAGCCGGTGCCTGCTCAGTGGCTCCGGACCCATCCAAGGGAGAGACATCCACGGGTACAATGCTTTGAGAATCTTGTGGCATGCCGGACTCCACATAGGTCTCGGTAGGAGCCTGCGATTTGAAGGTAGTGGGTATCAGGGGCTGCGAAAGCACCTCACTGAGTACCAGCGAACCAGCAACTGGCTTAGGAGAAGCTTCGTCATCACTATTGGACCTTGACGGTCTGTCTCTGTCCTTTTCTTTGTGTTTTTTATGTACTCCGGTAGTCGATTGCTATCCGACGACATTTCAGGATAGTTAAATCTTTTTCCAAAATATTTTGAGGCAAAGATATACCGATGCTTAACACTGCGTTGGTTAAATCTAGCACAAAACCGACAGCTAGGCATGTTATGATTAGGGCCTAGGCAAGGAATACAGTATAAATGGAAATCCTTATGAGGTATTTGCTTCCCACAAGTAATGCAATTATTAACTTTTTCTGACATCGGTATGGAGCAAGAAAAACGTTTCCCCAATGGGGTACTTAGCTTTAATAAAGACTTTGGTTCTGAAACTCGAAAATTTCAGGAGTCGGCCGACCGGCACTTGTGAACTGCTTCTGCTTCAGAAACCGCATTGCAAGAAAGACTGAGGAAAATGGTGTCAGCTGCTTGTTTTATACCCCTGATGACCTGACGTCATGGAAGAGGAGACAGCAACTGACGAAGGACCCAAGACTTTGGAATTCAGGCCGACTGAGGGCAACCTGCCAGCAGATTACCCAAATGTAATGACTGCAACAGTCAAACATGAAGAACATCTCCTTCTGACCTTCTTTGTACTTTTCCATCAACACTCTCAGAGCAAACATTGCATCTGTAGTGCTCTTTCCTGGCATGAAACCATACTGCTGATCACTAATCATCACCTCCCTTCTTAACCTTGCTTCCACTACCCTTTCCCATAATGTTATGCTGTGACTGATCAGTTTGATCCCTCTGTAGTTTCTACAGCTCTGCACATCACCCTTATTCTTAAAAATCGGTACCAAAACACTTTTTCTCCACTCCTCAGGCATACTCTCACTTTCCAAGATTTCATTAAACAATCCGGTTAAACATTCCACTGCCATTTCCCCTAAACACCTCCATGCTTTCACAGGTATGTCATCTGGACCAACAGCCTTTCCATTCTTCATCCTCTTCATAGCTATCCTTACTTCCTCCTTGCTAATCCACTGCACTTCATGATTCACTATCCGCACATCATCCAACCTTCTCTCCCTCTCATTCTCTTCATTCATCAACCCCTCAAAGTACTCTTTCCATCTGCTCAACACACTCTCCTCACTTGTGAGTATGTTTCCCTCATTATCCTTTATCACCTTTACCTGCTGCACATCTTTACTAGCTCGGTCCCTCTGTCTAGCCAATCGGTACAGGTCCTTTTCTCCCTCCTTAGTGTGCAACCTTTCATACAACTCTTCATTCGCCTTATCCTTCGCCACCTCTCTCTTTGCCATGCACCTCATCTCCTTATACTCTTGACACTTTCTTCATCTTTCTGACAATCCCACTTCTTCTTCGACAACCTCTTTCTCTGTATACTCTCCTGTACTTCCTCATTCCACTACAGCTATAAAATTAGCAATAGTTCTACTGGGTCTGCAGGTCCATCCTAGCAGTCCTTGATAGTCACATTAAGCACCTTACAAAGGATGGTCACATACCTGAGGTGCCTGACTCTACTGAGTCTGTAGCATGCATTGTGCATTTATTACACTATCTGTGAGAAAATCAAGTTAAAATATTTGAGTATGTGATCATACTAAGCTGCATCCCTGACAACAAAATTCTGAGATAATGTTCTTTTTGGTGTATTCACAAGTTTATTTAACATTTCTGCTAAAACTAGATCATATGAGACAAGCCTAAATCCTGCAGGTGATTTTGGCTGTGCCACTTTGAATATAGGTATTACGAAGTTATGTTTGTAAAAAGACAGAACAAGGCTTAAAGTAATAGAAATATTAACTATATTAACTCATGCACCCCAAGTACCGTCACATGGCACGTCTGTGCTTAATTCCACCTGCTCTCTGAGGCACTAGGAATTGTATGCTATTACACCCAAGTGCCTTCCACAAGCGTAGGTAACTACACTAGTATTTTAGCTCCACTGTTAAAAAATTAGTTGAAAAAGTACCTGAACTTTGTCAGTTACCTTCTCAATTTACTTTTTAGTGTGGAGATACTTGATGCTCACATTTGACTTTTTTTCAGAAAATTGGCTTGCCATGCACTCTGTATATTCTTGTGATCACAGCAAACCGATTCTCTATGAATTGCATGAAGCGAGTGGTGCAGCCAATCGGATTCTTGCAATCCTAGCCACCACTTGCACAACACCTCCACCCCCAGACCAAAGTTTTCTTTGTTCTGTCAAAATAAAAAGAGAGTCCTGCTTTAGCAATTCACTTTCTCTTTTCTGATATTTGCAGAATTTACCTACATTGCTGGATGATCCTTCTATTCATTTTGTCACAATGGATCGGTTCACAAGACTCAGACAAGTACAGTACAGCTGCAACTGAGTTCATTTTTGAAAGTACAGAAAGGTAAGCCTACTGGCAGTGTAATCTTTTTTTTTTTTTTGGGGGGGTTGCAGTGGTACTTTCTGCCTGAAACTGAAATGCCACTTCAGGATAAATGCAACAAAAATGTGTAGTGTTACTGCAGCATTATAGGTTCATAAGTTCATAGGCTGGTACTAGGCTATCAGCCCTAGGGCCTATACAAGCCTAGCCATAACAATTCCCTGGCTATTTCTTCCCACACTATTTACTTCCCTGAACCCCTGTCTAGCAGGGCGACTGACGTGATCCCCGGGGTGAATTTCCTTTCTCCCATCCAATCGTCAAGGTTCCATTTGAAGAGGGCCAAAGAGGCACTCTGCTTGACATGTATGGGGAGTCTATTCCAGAGTCTGGGGAGTCTCTGGGTCAGGAACCTATCCCTCCAGCGTGTTTTGTTTATTGTGATGACAAGGTTTAGATCCCTGGAGCATGTGGCTCTGAGGGATTGGGATTTCTTTAAGTGTAGCATGTCCAACAGCTCTGGGTTTGACATGGCCTTGTATGTTAAGCAGAGATCGCCTCTGAGTAGACGATATGTGACAGAGTATAGCTGGAGTTTTTTTAAGGCGGTCAGCGTAGGGCATCTGCTTTAGGCCTGTGATTCTTTTAGTGAGGTATTTCTGTGGCCTTTCCAGTTGTTGCAGATGTCTTGAGAGGTACATACCAAATGGGGCATTGTATTCTATAATGGGTCTAATGAGGGATGAGTACAGTGGGACAATGACCTCCTTTTTTCTGGATGAAAAGCCCTTAGTGATGAGGTATGCCACATAGAAGGATTTCCTGACTGTTGTGGCAATGTGGTTATCGAAGGTGAGACCACTGTCCACCTGTGTCCCTAAGTCTCTTATCACACTTTCAGTGTTTAGTGGACTGCCACCTATATGGTAATTCATGGGTACATGTTTTTTTCCCAAAGGGGATAACTATACATTTCTTGGCATTGAGCTTGAGCCCATGGCTCTGGCACCAAGCATCTGTGCTCGTGTACACCTGATTGAAGTGTTTCTATGAATAGCATTCAGGAGGGGATTGGGATTTTTTTTTTCTCTTCTGCTTGCTTTATTTAAGACTGGTTATATCATCCTTAGTAGTTGAAGTGTGCAAGTTATTTTTCATGTGACCAGAGTACTGTTATCTGGTGCTCAATCTGCTCTTTCTCCCTAGTTTCACCAGTTACCAGGCTTGATCATGGCTGCCCTCTGGCTCCTCGGTTATTAGCACAGACTTCTCAAGAGGCCACTGCAGAGACCACCTGACCTCTGTCTTCAGTACCCTAGACAGAAAGAGGTAATCTTTCTGCATACTGCGATGGTGGGGATACTGCGGTGGTGGTGCTGCGGTAGCATTGTCATCTCACAGTAAGACGCTGTTCAGTTCGATTCTCAGCTAGAGCGTCTTCTGAGTAGAGACATGCGTGAATGGGCGTACCTTCGTTGAAGGTTGTGCATCAGGGCTGGCAACTCAGCACGTAAAAATCTATCTGCCAATCATTAGTGGACCGGAGTTCCGGTGTGGCGACCCCTAACCGGGAAAAGCCAAAAGACTCAACATACTAGTGCTCTTGTGCTGATCTCCAAGGCAAGGTGTTCAGTAAACTGACAGTGACCTGCCATCTTCCACACACACACACCAGGTGTTGATGCCTGCCTACTCTACCATGCATTGTCATAGTAACACTTGAAGTTATCCCTCAACTGTACAGCTGTGAGCCTTAGTTGGAAGCCATTCATATACATCTTGTCTACTTGGGTCCAGGGGCTAATATTGTGAGGTGATGTGATTTGGTATTTTAGTAAATTAAATGTCAAACTGGGAAGTGTGACAAGACATTTCAGTCCCTGAATTAATATAGGTGTCCCCATAATACCTAGTGGGCACACAGTAAAGTTAGTTCAGTCTTAAACACTTTTAGTTCTTTTCCGTGCATGATTTGCCATGTGACTAAGTCCATGTGCTTTACACATAGGCTAAACAAGTACATGTCAATGCCCAACATGAGCTTTCATTGTTTAAATTATAACAAAGGCTGTTAATGATATGTAAAGATTGTACTCTCACAGTGCATTGAAATGTTATCTTATACAATATCAACAGCTAGCAGGCAATATATTTTTCTGACATTATACAAGTGTTCATTTTATAGTTATGAATGCTTCTAGGGACCAAGGATACGAAAAGAGCTTACTTGCTGCCCTTTTTAGTGTCCTGCTTGTAGTCTAATAGTAAGGTTCACTTGGAAACCAACACTTTAAAGAAACCTTTGAGATATAGTGTTAGTGACACATATATATGGTAACTATTGTAGGGTTAGGGCATAGTGATTAAGTTTGGCAATCAAGGAGATGCTCTGCTGGTTACCACTTGCACTGTTTAAGGCACTGTGTTCCTTCTAGTAGTCCAGTAATAAGGCTTGCTTGCAAGAAATGTGTCTTTGAGTATTAGGGTTAAAATTTTAGATTTAGGGCTAGGATTACAGTTTTATGATTATGGCTATACGGGAAGTTAATTACTTCCTACATGGATGTAAAAACTCGAACAAGTGACTTTTTTATTGTTTCACACTAATTCTCACCGCATGGCATAACTTCTGTGTCCTATTCTTGGTCACTACAAGTAACCAGTGCCCACATTCTTGCCTATGTACACTTAGGAGTCAACAACTCTGATATAAACACTTTGTTGGATAGAGTGGAGCTGATGACAGTGGAAAAGTTTTAGGATCTTGGAGTACTGATACCATCTGGACTGTACCATTAGGAACAGCCTGACAGGGCAATGGCAGCAGCAAATGGAATGTTATTTCAGTGTGATGGCAGTCGTAGCTGACTTATGGAGTTGATATCAAGTATAGAAACCATGACATCTGTGTATATACATTCAGTCCATTCCATTTTTAAGTAGCTTCCATGCTTGATTAAAACTCTATGTTTGTAAGGATAGGTCCAATGTTTTCCCTTCTCTGTTCCTTCTGGTACATACTGTACACAGTTCTTACACTATTTTTAGTATTGGAAGTCTATTGCTCGAAACAAATACAAATGCTCTCCATTTTACTTGTAACAGGAGTGTACTCATTCTGCCACTGTAATTATATAATGTTTCCAACTTCAAGTTGTGTACCTGTGACAAACCATGAATAACCATGTTGGTTTTCATACTTGGCAGTGTTTTGGGCTTTCTGCTTTTGTATACACAGAGGATGTGGTTTCATTCTAATATGTGTTTTCAAAGTATAACAGTTGGTTTAATGAAGTGTGAGTTTATTAGTGAATGAAATACCTCTTCTCTCTTGTAAATAATGATTTGGGTCCACTCATTTTGACCTGAATGTCCAGGTGGCATCTGGGGCCAAGATGCTGGATATATTTTTTGTGAATGCTGCACAAGGAATTGTCTCTCTTTCTGCTGAAAGAGGTTGGGTTAAGAGTATGAAGGTCGTCTATGTCCTTGTTGTTAAGATCAATGACAATTCTTTTTATGGCCTTGCAGATAAGGCTTGTTAGACTTCTGGGTCTATAATACCTAGGGTCAATTGCACCAAATCTGGCAGCTAGCATGTTGGCAATTTCCTAAGGTTCAGTATGAGTGGTAGTGTCCACTACAAGTGCAGCACCTAGCTGGGCATTCCCTTTTAGATTTTGGAAATAGCTAAAGAATGCCTTATGATTATCCTTAGCTAGGGATGCTAATTTAGCTTCTTAAATAGCTTTACAGGACTTTACAAGATATCTGATGTGCTTGTTCAAGCTGTGTAGGATGTTCTATCTCTGCTGAGTAACTTTCCTTTTGTTCTTAGACATCAGTTACTTCTTGGTGCATAAAGGTGTCTAGGATGTTAGTGCTCTGACATAACATGGCTAGTAGGAATGGGCTTTTGTGAATTAAGTATGTAACACTGATATTTAATATCGGCAGGATTTGTCTCCATAGTAGAGGCAGTGAAGGCGGATAAGTAATGCATTGCATCCAACCAAGGTAGTGTTTGGCTAGTCAGTGCTTGTACTTTCTTCTGTTGTCTAATGCAAGGATATGAACTTACATGTTGGGTGAGAGAAGGGCTCCATGAGATATATATTATTACTGATTATACACTAATTGCAGCACTGATCAACCAGCTACTTTGGACAATAATTTTGCCTTTGTTACTTATGTGTCTGATTCTAATCAGAGGGATGACACGGTGAGATAAAAGTTATTATTACTTTTGCACTAATTCTTACATGGATCAACCAGATAGTTTATATATTTCTGACTTTGTTATTTGTGTGCCTGATTCTAATCAGCAGATGGCTCAGAGAGATGAATGTTCTTACTTGTACACAAATTCTGGCATGGAGCAACTGTCACATGTCCCACAGATTCAAATGAGATACTGATGCTGGGTATGCATCCAAACCATTTACTATGCATAAACACATCAGGAGTTGTAACTGGAACATATACTTTGAACTTCATATACTGTTACTGACTTATTTCAAATGCTCCCATATGTGCATCTCCATTCATGCCTGCACTCACTCTGACTGACTATACAAAATGGCGCTGATCTTCATAGATTCATAGGTAGGTACTAGGCTATTTGCCTGAGGGCATTTATAAGCCTGGCCAGAGTGTGTCAGCTTTTGCCACCCCATTAATTAATTAACTGAGCCACTGTCAAGAAGAGCCAAAGAAGTGATCCCAGGGGTGTATTTTCTGTTACCCATCCACTTGTCAAGGTTTCTCGTGAAGAGTGTTAGTAAGGGGCTCTGCCTAATGTAGTTAGGAATTTTGTTACAAAGCATGGGGAGTCTCTGTGACAGGAATCTATCCCTCCAGCGTGTTCTATTTACTGTTGTGGCGAGGTTTAGCTCACTAGAGTGAATGGCTTGCAGTGACTTGGATTTCTTTAGGTGGAGCATGTCCATCAATTCTGAGTTGGACATGGCTTTGTAAGTCAGGCAGAGATCACCTCTGAGTAAGCAATATGCCACTGAGTACAGCTGGAGTTTTTCCAGTCGAGCTGCATAGGACATATGTTTGAGGCCAGTAATCCTCTTGGTGAGGTATTTTTGTAGTCTTTCCAGCTGTTGTTGCACATGCTCAGTAACTTATATGCACATGCTACAGTGGCTGGCTAAGTTCAAGATACACACTAATCTACAAACTCCCTCTTTAATTTATTCAACATGCAATAGGAGAACAAGACATTTTACAAGCTAAATATCACATCAACATTTCAACAACAAATTTGAACTCAAGTCCAAGTTGCTGTGTATTTTGGATTAGGTCTGGAAATTCTACCTGATCTAGTCACATAAAAACTTTGACTGGGTTTAGCAACAGGGACGGCCTCTGGAGATTCCCTCACAAATGGAACTTTGGAGACTGCATCAGGATTATTTGAAGAAAGTACACTGTCCTCTGGAATTTGAACAGATGTAGAGTAACTGAGAAATAGTCATTGGCACAGACAATCTGCTGCTTCAGTGGTTCAGAGTCTGGTAGTTTATGTCTCTGATTCCTTCTGAAATACATTCCTTCAGATTGTATGATGTAAGATGTCGGTTCTTCACAAATGTTCTTGATGATTCCCTCTCAGTTGTATCCTTTAGATGTTTGCATTCTTACAACTTCTCCTTGTCTTAATGGTCTAAGACGTTTACTTTTGTGACTGACATTTTCTTGCAACTTGAGTTTTAACCATTTTATTTTTCTTTGCATTTGGTACTAACAAGTGTTTACTGATTGGAAGAGTTCTTTTAGTCTGTCTGAACATCAGTCTCTGGGCATGTGAACCAAGCAAGTTATCTCAAGGAATGTTTCTGAGATTGAGTAAGTTAAGGAAAACATCGGTACCACCTCTTGGATTTCTCCAACAATGTTTTACACTCTGAACTGCACGCTCAGCTAATCCATTAGACTGTGGATACACAGGACTACTAGTAATATGAACAAAGTCCCAAAACTCAGTAAAATACTTAAACTGCGGACTTGTAAACTGTGCAACATTGTCAGAAATGACTTTATGTGGACTACCATGGACAGAAAAATGTCTCAATTTTGTAATGACTGTGCTGGATGTTAAGCTCGGAAGAAGGTCGATTTTGAACCAATCTGAATAAGAGTCTACTAACACTAAATAATGCTAACCATTCATTCCATTTGAAAATATTAGTAGCAACCATTGACCATGGTAATTCAGGAATCTGGTTTAGCTGAAGTGGTTCTTTTTGTTGGTGTGATTTGGTGCTGTTGCAAATTGAATGCACTGGAGTTTCCTTCTCTATATCTTTTGACATAGAAGGCCAAAATAATATGCCTCTTATCCTTCTTTTGGTTGAATCAGTACCCGGGTGACTATGATGCAAAATTTTGATATATTTCTGTTGTAATGCTTTAGGAATTAACACTTCAGAACCTTTCATTATGATTCCATCTTCAATCAAGAGCTTGTCTCAGTAAGGAAAAAAAAACACTGTATATCTAGTGGTAAACTGGCTTGTTGTGCTGGCCATCCTTGACTGATAACATTTTTCAGCTTCTGAAGAACTGGATCTGAAGCTGTGTGATTTCTGAGTTCATCAAGCCTTAATGATGAAACATTTCTGACTTCCATGACTTTGCAGTCTGCTTTCTCATATTCATGCTGTTCTCTTATTTGTCGGCAAGCTCATGACAAAGCATCAGTAAGGTATAGATATTTGGCTTTTGCATAGAAAATATTGAAATTGTACTTTTGCAATTTTAACATCATGCATTGCAAGAGTGCTAGGGCAGTATTTATTGGCTTTTTCAAAATTATCACTAAAGGTTGACAATAAGTCTCTATTTGGATAGGACTTCCATAAATATAATCATTGATCTTCGAACATGCGAACATTACTGCCAAAAACTCTTTTTGTATTTGTGCATTCTGCATCTCTGTCTGAGTTAAAGTTCTGGATGCATAGGTTACTGGTTTACCTTCCTGAAGACTTGCTGTGCCAAGGCCGTACTTTGAAGCATTACAAGATAGTGTTACAGGTTTGTGACTATCATAATATCTCAATGTGGGTGGACTGGCAATTTTCTGCTTCAGAATATCAAATGCTCTTTGGTGTTGCTCCAACCAGGACCAGTTTACATTTCTGTGTGTCAACTCATGTAGTGATGCAGAAAGCCCACTTAAGTCTGGGATTAACTTTTCTAAATATTTGTCCATACCAAGAAAATGTTGTAGCCAAGGTGGTACGGCGGTAGCGTTGTTACCTCACAGCAAGAGGTTCTCCTGTTCGATTCTTGGCTGGGCTTGGGAGTGCCTTCTTTGTGGAGTCTGCATGGCCCTCCCCATGGTTGGGTAGCATTTGAAAGGCATGCGTGCGTAAATGGGCGTGCCTTCGTTGAAGATTGAGCATCGAGCCGGCACCTCGGCGTTTCGTAAAAATCTATTGCCAATCATTAGTGGACCGGAGTTCCGCTGTAGCGACCCCTTACCGGGAAAAGCCGAAAGACAAACAACAACAACAGCCAAGAAAATGTTGTAAAGATGTGACATTCTCCAAAAATGGCATCTCAAGAACTTTTGCTTGCTTAGACGGATCTGGTTGTAAGCCAGAACTGGTAAACAAATGACCCAGATAAGTAACTTTTTTTCAGTTTGAATTTGAATTTCTGAGGATTCAGTTTAAGACTGACATCGCATGCATGGTCTAGAACTTTCCTCAGATTTCTATCGTGTTTGTCATCATCCCTGCCCCCTACAATAATGCCATCTGCTATGATAGCACATGGATTACCAGAAAAAAACTGCTCCATTGCACATTAATATACTTCACTGGCAGAATTTATCCCAATTGGCATTCTCAAAAATCATTATCTACCAAATGGTGTACTGAAAGTGGCTAACAATGAAGATTTGCAATCCAGTGAAATTTGAAAAAAAGAACTTTTTGCATCTAAAACTGAAACAATAGTGGCATTTGGCATATGAGCGACTACCTCTTCTACTGTACACATCAGATGATGAGGATGTTTAAGTGCTTTGCTTTACTGTCTTGGATCAATACATATTTGAATATCATCTGAGCTTTTCTTATGAGCTACGACCATGGAGAATTCCCATTCAGTCAGTTCTTCTACTGGAGTAAGGACACCGAAATTCACCATTTTATCTAGTTCTGCTTTTACTTTACTCTGCATTGCTACTGGAATCTTCCTTGTTGGTCTGACAACTTGGCTTACTTCATGGTTTAAGTTCATGAAATATGTGACTGGAAGTTTGCCAAGTTCATCTTTGAAAATAGCATAGTCACTAAAAATATTCTGTGTAAAACTATCACTGTTGTTCGTACTTATATGGTGAACCTGTTTATTAAACGAAATCAGTCCTATTCTCAAACTGTCTTTGAGGCCTAACAGTGATCGCATATGTCTTTTGATTATGTAAAACTGTAAGTCATAGCTGTTTCTAGCAGAATGGCATGTGAGAACTACAGTGACATCAGTTTGAATCTCTTCATCACCATAAGCAACTAGTTTTGCACACTTTGCGGAATCAAGTTTGTCACCAGTTTTTACTTTAGCAAACATTTGTGCTGATAAAACATTGCACTTAGATCCAGTCTGTACTTTAAGTTCTACAGGTTTCCCATTGATTCTTACAGTACAAAATATTTCACTCTTTGCTGACAATCGATAGTCTGCTGAATTAACTGTTTCATGGATCACAGAGACACCATCAACATAAAACGTTTTCTCACAGCTCTCTATCTGGTCTACCTGCTTCTTTGAATGCTCTCTTTAATAAAAGATTGTGCCATTTTAGACTTCCAAAGCCTTTTTGAAATGATTCCACTTTTTAAATTTGTGACATTGCTGACCAAAAGCTAAACACTTCTCTTGTTTAGCTTCAAGACTGCCTCCACAATTGCAACAGTTGACAATAAGATTTGCTATCACACTCTTCAATTTATATCTCTTTTTCATCTTAACTTTATGTTGTACACTATCAATATTCACATTGGCAGATACTGCAAGCATGCTTTTCTCATTTGTAGACATACGCATGTGCTTTTCTGTAAGCTCATGTTATTTGACAATTCTCTAAGGCTCTGTTCAAAGTTAATTCACTATCTTGAAGCAAAATCTTTCTTACTACATCATTAACACCACACACAAGATGGTCTTTTATCAACTCATCTCCTAAATCACCAAACCTGCATGTTTTTGCTTTATTTCTTAAGTCAGTAATATATGCTGCTATAGTTTCACCAGGCTTTTGATTTCTTGTGTAAAATATGTGCCTTTCCATTGTAATATTCGTTTGAGGGTTACACATTTCTCTAAATTTAAATTTTACATGCGTTTCAGCTTTTATCACAATATGGCGGTTCTCCCCCTCCCCTGCATACATGGAGGTGCATACACAAATGAATGTTCCTTCTTAATGGGATCTGAGCTAGCTAAATTGATGAGTATAAATGCATTTGTACGTGTCTTTATCAGAAAATGAAGCTTGTATGAAAATATCATATTGTTGCTCAAAAACTCACCCATTTTAAGCAATATTATCAAACACCAATGGTTCAGGTCTGTGAAATCCCTCTGCCATAACAACAACATTTTTTAAATATAAGCATAGACCAGGCACTTGTAAGTATGCCCAACTGCACAACAACCTCCCTGAGATGGCTTTATTTTAACACTGCAAACATTGCCAACACTCCGGACACATTGGATACTTCAGAAAGGTTTAATTAATGTGAAAAAGTTGTACACTGTGAAATAATCAGCCATTTTAGCCATTTTGTACATTTTAAATACTTCAAAAATTATTTTGAACACTGTTATCAATATGAGGCTATTTTGGACATTTTGTTTCTCTTAGTAATTATTTTGAACTTTTCTTATGCTTCGCTACACATTCGCTGGCTGAAAATCATTTAAATGAGCTTAAGTACCTTTGAATAACCACTGACCTGTTTGCAAGTTTTCACCTGTATATTTCTCTACTTCCAGCTTTGTGCCTCATGGTTTGTAAGCTGCTTCAACTTCGGATCCCATTCTGACACCATGTCACATGTCTCGTGTATTCAAATGAGGCACTGAGGCTGGGTATGTGTTCAAGTCATTTATTGTACATAATCACATCAGGAGTTGTAACTGGAACATATACTTTGAACTTCATAAACTAACTAACAGACTTGTTACTTTAAACCCTCTCACATATGCATCTCCATTCATGCCTCCACTCACTCTGGCTGACTAATTAAAATGGCACTGATCTTGCACATGCTTAGTAACTTAAATGCATGTGCTATCTAGTTATAATGCTGACTAGGTTCACAATATACACTCATCTACAGCAGCCATATATTTTGGACAATATTTTTGATTTTGTCAGTCATGTGTAGAATTTAGGTGAGAGGAAGGGCTCAGTGATATATAAGTGTTATACTACTTTCGCTGAATTATTCTGGTCTTTTCCTGACAAATGGTAATAACTCAGTCTTACATTACACCTGCACCAGCAATGTAATGAATGTTTGCTCAACAGGTTACGTACAGCAGTTATCACCTTTGTATGAGCATGCAGACTCTTGCAGTAATTAAATGTAAGTCATTATCACATTATTAATTTACAATATGTATATACAGTATATACAGTATAACACCGAGTCATTATCACTTACCAGGTAAAACCATCAGCAGCTGCCACTGTTTTTGACATTACTATTAGTCCTTATTACATTGATGAACGCACATGCTAGATTTTGGTTTCTGTTAATGTGGAGGCATGCAGAAGTTTTTTCTCCCAATTTCTGTTTCTTTTTCCCATTGTTTCTATTGTAAGTTGCAGATGACGGTATCCATTGTGGTTATACGGTTCATATTTTTGTCAATTGCTGCAACTAAATATCATATCATATAATAGTTTCATGTATGACACACTCACCATATAGTGTTCTGCTGTGTTGCTTTCTAACTGCCTTTGTGCAGGTAAGTAACATTACATTATTCTATACTGCTGTGTTTTTCAGCTGTAAGTTCATGTGTAAGACCACACGCCTCTCACTAAAGATGCCTTCAGTTCAGGAGAAATCAAGCAAAATTTTCTTGTTGGGTGAAGAAACAGTCTTTGATGGCAGTATCAGTGGTTCAGGCATGGATGTGGACCTCCTACCATGATGTAATGCAAACCAGAATGAAGTCTTTTTGGACTTGTTGGCTGTTGGTGAAGCACCCACCAAGAGGAGTAAACGCTGAGAGAAGAAAGGAGCCACTTTTGAGATTTTAAGTATTTTGCTTCAGATTATTTAAGTTTTTCTGCATTGCTGCCTACTTTTGAGCATTTTCTGGCTTGTTAAACTTGATTTCTGTGTTGGTAACTGTATTTAAAACACAACCTAGAGCTGATTACTGAATTTCCTGCCTGCACTTATTTTTAAAATAGTTTTTTTCTTAAAACTTGCATTTTATCTGTCTCTGGCCTAGCATTCAAGTGTGGGGTCATTTACTGCACTGTCCTAGCTTGATGATACTTGTGAACCTCTGCTTTCCTTAAAAAAAACAGAAAAAAAACTTGCTTTTTTCTCACTTTTCTGAGATTTAAAAAAGTTCAGTTACAGATTTGCTGTTCTAAACTGTTTGTTAGTTTCTTGGAGGCCATTGTTTGTTTGGGCGAAAGGGAAGTCTCTGTGTTCATCAGTGGCAGTGATAAACATTGAGCAGCCTGCCTGCCCCTGTGGGAGTGGTTACTGCCTTGAAACTGTAGTTTTATTGGCCATTTTGGGTCAATTCCTAACTCCTTGATCTCCCTCTCTTAAAACCCGATTGCCTCGTGGTTTTGGCATCTTTTTGGACTTGTTGGCTGTTGGTGAAGCACCCACCAAGAGGAGAAAATGCTGAGAGAAGAAAAGAGCCACTTTTGAGATTTTAAGTATTTTGCTTCAGATTATTTGTTAAGTCTTTCTGCATTGCCGCCTACTTTTGAGCATTTTCTAGCTTGTTAAACTTGATTTTTGTGTTGGTAACTGTATTTAGAACACAACCTAGAGCTGATTACTGAATTTCCTGCCTGCACTTATTTTTAAAATCGTTTTTTTTTTCTTAAAACTTGCATTTTATCTGTCTCTGGCCTAACACTCAAGTGTGGGGTCATTTACTGCACTGTTCTAACTTGTTGATACTTGTGAACCTCTGCTTTCCTTAAAAAAAAGCAAAAAAAAACAAAAAATTCTTGCATTTTCCCACTTTTCTGAGATTTAAAAAAGTTCAGTTACAGATTTGCTGTTCTGAACTGTTTGTAAGTTTCTTGGAGGCCATTGTTTGCTTGGGTGAAAGGGAAGTCTCTGTGTTCATCAGTGGCAGTGATAAACATTGAGCAGCCTGCCTGCCCCTGTGGGAGTGGTTACTGCCTTGAAACTGGAGTTTTATTGGCCATTTTGGGTGAATTCCTAACTCCTTGATCTCCCTCTCTTAAAACCCGATTGCCTCGTGGTTTTGGCATCTTTTTGGACTTGTTGGCTGTTGGTGAAGCACCCACCAAGAGGAGAAAATGCTGAGAGAAGAAAGGAGCCACTTTTGAGATTTTAAGTATTTTGCTTCAGATTATTTGTTAAGTTTTTTCTGCATTGCCGCCTACTTTTGAGCATTTTCTGGCTTGTTAAACTTGATTTCTGTGTTGGTAACTGTATTTAGAACACAACCTAGAGCTGATTACTGGATTTCCTGCATGCACTTATTTTTAAAATCGTTTTTTTCTTAAAACTTGCATTTTATCTGTCTCTGGCCTAGCAATCAAGTGTGGGGTCATTTATTGTACTGTTCTAACTTGTTGATACTTGTGAACCTCTGCTTTCCTTAAAAAAAAAACAAAAAAACAAAAAAATCTTGTTTTTTTCCCACTTTTCTGAGATTTAAAAAAGTTCAGTTACAGTTGCTGTTCTGAACTGTTTGTAAGTTTCTTGGAGGCCATTGTTTGCTTGGGCTAAAGGGAAGTCTCTGTGTTCATCAGTGGCAGTGATAAACATTGAGCAGCCTGCCTGTCCCTGTGGGAGTGTTTACTGCCTTGAAACTGTAGTTTTATTGGCCATTTTGGGTCAATTTCTAACTCCTTGATCTCCCTCTCTTAAAACTCTCTTTTGCGCGTTTTTGCGAGTTTTTGCACATAGCGCAACATCGGGCAGCGCCGCCTAATTGGGTTTAAACTATTCCTGGCTCCACAAAGACTGCTCTTCACTTTTTCCCCTTAGAACTGTTCTATCTCTCAAATTAAACACCATATTCTCATTCTAAGGCCCCTCACTGGTCCAAATAAGTAATTTTACAAGTTAGAACTAATAAACCATAAGCACTACTTACTCTTATATTCTCTACGATTACCTTGTCCCCTATTGGTCCATTTTAATTCAGTTCCCTATATTACTCTAGCATGTACAAAGGTCAGTCAATGGTTTCCTCTCCAGTCCAGCTGGTGAATCTGGGAATTTTGAAGCAATGTTACAACTGTCTCATGTACACGGGCAACCCTCTCCTCCTCCAAACAGGTCCAAATATATGTGAGAGATGCGACCATATAGCCAAACTGGAGGCTGAGATCTCTCATCTCAAAACTGGTGTAACCAGTCAGGAGGAGAAGGTAACCTCACACAACACAATTCCAGTATCACATAGTCCCACCACAACAGCGAACCAAATACATAAAAACACAAAAACATACTCAGAGGCTCTAAATAAAAATCTACCTAAGCAACAGAGACCTCCAAAGCAGATATCCAAGCAAACGCTACCCCAAAACAAAACACGTACAACACATAGCACACAAAGTCAGTGTGCCAAGCAGTCACAGCCCTTAAGGCTGAATAACACACCTGATACTATTGTAATAGGTGACTCTATCATCAGACACACTGACGTCCCGCTCACCAGGCTGAAAAAAGAGAAGGTCACAGTGAGCTGCCTGTCGGGCGCTAGGATCCGCCACATAACGCAAGCACTCAGGTCACTCCAAAGCAAATACAAATATGACTCAGTCATTGTACATGCTGGCGTGAATGACCTGAGACGTACCTCCCTGGACTACATGAAAAGAGACATAGAGGAGCTCTCTGATTATGTAGCCCAGGCAGGTATCACCCTGACCCTGAGCAGCATCTTGCCCTCACCAAGAATGATGCCACAATACAAAGACAAGATGATCAGCTTTAACAATTGGCTCAAATACTGGTGTCATTCTAAGGGGATCCAATGTCTGTCTGCCTGGGATGACATGTTGGACAAGCCACGCTGCTTCGCAAGGGACGGCTTGCACCTGTCACCACTGGGCTTCCTGATATTGGCTAAGGCTCTTGCCACCCCCATAGTGCCTTTTTTAGGCAAGGCTCAAAAGACAAACCCACCTCCTTAGAAAACAAAAATGGAAAAAAACTAAGGGTAATGCTGCTCAATGCCAGAAGTCTAAATCTCAAGATGCAGGCACTCGATGCACTCCTCAGTATGGAGAACATTGACGTCTGTGCAGTAACTGAAACCTGGTTCAAGGCTCCTGAGAGCACCCCAGCACTACCAGGCTATACCTCGTATCATGCTTTTTGGCCCCAAAACCCGGGATGAACCACAAAGGGAGGGGGAGTGTCCATATTCATCAAGGACACCCACACCTCCAGGTTAGTAGCAACACATGAAGCATCGGAGACCATACAGGTGCAACTAACCATAGACAAAACTGCTATACAACTGGTAGCATGTTACAGACCACCCTCCCAATCTCAGGAACCCCACTCAGCCTTCCTGAAGACACTGGAGGATATGAATGTATCACAAAATACCATCATACTGGGAGACTTCAACTACCCAAACATAGATTGGGTACATTATTCTAGCCCTAACACCCTAGCCCAAAGGTTCCTGGAATTCATAAATTCAAATGCACTGGAACAACTAGTCACCTCTCCCACTAGTGGAGATAATATACTAGACCTGATCATCACAAACATGGGGACAAAATGCTCCACACTGGAGGTATACCCCTCACTAGTGAGATCTGACCACAAACTAATCACCCTGGATATACATATCCCACCTCCACCCCCAGCACAAAAGACCACAGTGATAAACTTCTCAAAAGCAGACTTCACTCTTCTTAAGACTGAGATGATATCCTTTAAGCCCACTGGGCCAGTGGATACCACATCCCACAATGCCGAATCCTTCACAAATGCTTTCTATGGACATCTCCAAGAATGCATGGATCATGCAATCCCAAATAAATCCAAGTCCCTCTCCACCAAAGGCAAGCGTCCTGTCTAGTGTACCTCAGCCATTAACAAATTGTATAACAAAAGAAGGAAGCTACTGCACGACAGAGCAAAATCCCATAAAGGGAAGACATCTCTGATCAACACTAGCAGAAAACTACGTTCTCTCATAAAAACATCCAAGGCCAACTTTGAGAGAAAAATCGCTAAGGACACTAAAGATAACCACAAAGCCTTCTTCAGCTATGTTAGAAACCTGGGCAGAAACCCTCAGATATGCTCAGAGTTAGTTCACAACAACAAAAAATACACTAAACCCACAGATATTGCTAACATTCTGGCTGACAGGTTCAGTGCAAATTTCTCCCCTCCCTCACCCCCAAAAGAAGAAATACTTATCCCAGCTGAATGTAATCTCCCTGTCATCTCTGATGTCCAAGTGAGAGCCACCCTCAACAAAGCTAAAAACACAGCATCAATGGGACCTGACGGTATCCTGGGTTGTGTGCTACGTGAACTCCAAGAGAAGCTAAACCCACACATAAAAATGCTATTTAACCTTAGCCTTACTACAGGATATGTACCTGAATGCTGGCATACAGCAACAGTGGTCCCACTCCACAAAGGGGGTACCTCTACAGACCCTGGGAACTACCGCCCCATAAGCTTAACCAGCCTGGTCTGCAAAGCTATGGAAAGAATCATTATGGAACTCATAAACAGAGACATTGGTGACCTACAGACACTTGACCCCACCCAGTTCGGCTTTGTAAAGGGCAGATCCTGCCTTTTGAACCTTGTTGACTTTTTCAAAACAGTCACTAGAGCCATTGATGAGGGCAAAGCAGTCCATACAGCCTACCTGGACTTGGCTAAGGCCTGCGACACAATGACACAATACCCCACTCAGGCATCATAGATAAGCTCAACAGCTTAAATGTAAACCCTTATGTCACTAGATGGGTTGCAAACTGGCTAAAGGACAGAACCCATAAAGTTAAAATCGCTGGAGCAATGTCAGACTCAAAGCCAGTCACAAGTGGTGTCCCACAGGGATCTGTCCTGGGACCCCTCTTGTTCGGCATTTACTTCTCAGATGTTAAAGCAAACATGGGAGGGTTGTGGCTGACAAAGTTCACAGATGACTGCAAACTAGGCGCCATAGTCGATACACCAGCAGACACATACATCCTACAAAAAGGCCTCACAGAAATGGACAACTGGTGCGGGAGTCATGGCCTTAAACTAAATGCCAAAAATGTATAGTCATCCCTTTGGGAAAAACAAAGTACCCACAAATTATCACATAGACAGCAACCCACTGAGTACGGAAAAAGTAATCAGAGACCTAGGGACCCAAGTTGACAGCGACCTCTCATTTGACACCCACGTTGCCAAAGTGGTTAGAAAAACATTCTACCTTGCACACCTTATCATGAAGAGATTCACATCCAGATCCAAGGATGTCATTGTACCCCTATACTCCTCCCTCATCAGACCCATGATTGAGTACAATGCCCCATTTGGTATGTACCTCACCCAGCATTTGCAACAGCTGGAGAGACCACAAAAGTACCTCACCAAGAGGATCAAGGGTCTCCAACATATGTCTTATTCTGCCAGACTAAAGAAACTCCAGCTCTATTCAGTAGCATACCGCCTGCTCAGAGGTGATCTCTGCCTGACGTACAAGGCCATGTCCAATCAGGAACTGATGGACATGCTCCACCTTAAAAAATCCAAATCCGTCAGGACCACGAGAGCTAAAGACTTAAACCTCAGCACAAGTATGAATAGGACATGCTGGAGGGATAGATTCATAACCCAGAGGCTTCCCATGCTCTGGAACAAGATCCCAGTTCATGTTAGGCAGAGCCCCTCACTGACTCTCTTCAAGAGAAATCTTGATGAGTGGATGGGAGATTGTAAGTTTACCCCTGGGGTCACATCTGTGTCACTACTAGACAGGGGCACAGTAAACTAATTCTATTATATAAGGGGACCTTCACTGTGTCACTACTAGACAGAGGCACAGTATTCTAAATCTATTCTGTGCATTTTTTGTACCATTTCATGGGGTGGCGAAAGCCACATCACTATGGCTAGGCTTACAAATGCCCCAGGGCAGATAGCCTAGTACTAAACTATGAAACTATGAAACTATGAAGATGGAACTATATCTGTATGCTGTACACATTTACAGATATCACAGTTTGTTTATGATTTAGGTTATGAAATTATGATATTTGTTCATATTTGGTAAATAATTCTGGTAGGGAACATGTTAACATGTGAAGTAAGATGTCACTTTGAAGATAGTATTAACACTTACAAAGTGGTAAAAGAACTGTATCTGTATGCTGTACACATACAGATATCACAGTTTGTTTATGACTTAGGTTATGAAAAGTATTACATTTTTGCATATTTTGGTAAATAACTCTGCTAGAAAATATGGTAAGATGATGAGTGAGGTATCCTTTTGAAGCCACTATAAAAATATACACCTTCATGTAATAATATGAACTGTGAGTATTATACATGCACAGATATCCCAGTTTGTTTACAGGATATGCAATTAAGTAAGATAAGGTCAGGGTTGAAGTGCAATATTCACAGCAGAACATCAATTTCTGCAAAACATTAATGCTCATCTATGACAAGGACAAAAGTCAAATACTCATCTTATTTGTCCCATTATGGAAATTAGGATATTTCTCATTATTATGCTCATATCTTTGCAAGGGAGCATGGTGATGACACACATGATGCATCGTTTTGAAGCTGGCATTGAAACACACAACTTGTACACTGATATGTAGTCTTGTCTGTTACAGGTGATGAGATATTATGCTTTGTTTAATTATCAGATTATATGAAATATAATACTAATCATATTTCTGAGAATATCTCAGTAAAGGAGGATTATACACCAATGGTTAAGGTATAATTTTAAAGCAGACATTCACGCAAACAAATTACTTACAAATTGCATGGGACTACATGGTACGTTCATCAAGATATTGCGATTTGTTTTACCAGAACAGTAAAAAATAGGCAAAATATCAGCACTCCTTGGCAAATATTTAATAATGACTTAGATGTACACAATCAACATTTACAGCATTCATAGGATCAGTGTCCACTGAACAATTTTCGCATTTACATTTTTAGTCTAGCTCTTGTGGCTAAAAAGTTGTGAACATCTGTTTTCTGTGTGGTATTACAAATTTATCTAAAAAAGATTTCAGGCTGTACTGTTGTTCTTATGGTGGAAGTATGCAGTCAACTTTTCCTGAGCTGCTCTGAAGTGAATGAGTTAAGCTATGTAGATTTAGTTTTACTGGATTTCAGGTTTAGGAAAGTTATGTGGTGAGTCAGTGTATGCAGGAAAAACTCTTTTAAATGTCTTTTGAAACAGCAGAAACATTTATTTAACAGTCATTCATTTGAAGTAAAAGTAAGACATAGGCAGTCAATAAGTTTAAGGAATTTATTAGGTAATACTCGAGAGTACCACACCAGATAGCATTGTCACCCGACAGCAAGAGGTTCCCCAGTTCGATTCTCGGCAGGGGTGCCTTCTGTGCTGGGTCTATGCTTTTGTTTCCTCCCACATTCCAAAGGCATGCAGTCAGTGTACTGGACACTCTAAATTGGCCATGTGTGCGTGTGCTTGTGATTGTGTAGTGTGGAAGAACTACTGTGGCAGGGCTAGCTACCTGGTGGGATAAACCTTGGCTCTAGATGACTTTCACTTTTGAAGTGACATCCTGACCCCATATACAAAAATTTGAAAAAGGGGTTGTGAATGGATGGATTTGTATGGAATCTTCCTGACAGCTCATATGAGGGGGATTTAGGAATGTGAAACAGTTGGAATAAGGAGGAAGCCCTTGTGAACAGGAGAAGATTAAGTAACAATGGAACTAATGTTGTCGCACAAGTAAAAGAAAAGTGATAGGTCTTCATATTGTTATCAGTAAGATGACAGATTTCCTGCCAGATTTGTTTTAGGCTTACTGAAGTAAACTGCATAACAGATGTGGGCAGATTGTTCAGTCTTGACTTGTATACTATGCTTTCTTCTACGCTAGAACACTAACTGAGTAGGACCGGATTCTGGCTAACTTTCCATTTACTACATGTGTGAACGTTGTGCTTAAGTTGAATGTTTACATGTTCGCTCAACATAAGAACTTTATAACCTTTTACCCCCTTAGGGATATTAGAACATAACATAATTTGCATTTCTAAAAGTGTGGAAATAAGTATAAATTGGTATTTATATTCCTGTAGAACATTAGGGAACCACTCAAATTGAAAAGAAATAAATGCTTATTAAAAGAGTCTCCTTGTAACAATGATCAGTCTTAACTTTGAGGTGCATATACAGCCACTGAAAGATAATTGTATACAATCCATGAAGAGGTGGCTTGGAAGGACTTGGACATTCATGCATTTATCCAGTTGAAGGCTATCACCCAGTCCAAAAGTGTATGACTGTTTCATAAAACATTTCACTATTAAATGAATCAACTTTTCCCAGACAAATGAAATGTGTTTTGGTATGCAATAGTCTAAGTTTGCCTAAAACAGCCTGAAGGAAGGAGACAGAGGAAGATACCAGGATATAGACAAAAGCAATATACTGGAGAGCTTGTCTTGCCAGAGTAATCTGTGTGAAGAAAATAGTGTAGCAGAAATTTGGCTGAAATACTCTTTTATTGAGAAATAGCTCTTTGGCTCTGGTTCTAAAATCCTTTTCCTTTTAAAATATAAATAACTTAAGGGGTATGACTGAGATTTCTTAAACCACATTTCAGTAATAGAAATTATTATGCATAGGCTGGTTTCCTCTTCGATCTATTCTTAAACTTACTGCAAATAATCATTGTCGTCTGTTCTTACTGAAATCAGAGACTATAAACAACTAAAACGTTATGTCAATCCATACCAAAATAAACAATATAAGTGCTCACAGACATTTCACCTAACTCCCATGGTTGCATTATTGCATTCAACCCCGAAAACCTTGGCCGTTTACTCTTCTAACTTCTCCACTGTATAAACCCATCCCCACTGCTTCTCCATCTGCCCTTTCCAATCTCTCCTGTATACCTAACACCCACTTCTCCTGTTATTAGCTCTGCTGTTGTAGCTCTTAGCATTTAATCTTACTTTAATGTCGTAACTTGTATGTAATAACAGGGGAAAAAAACAGCATGAAGATAAACCAGGTCTGCAAAGAAAACAGAACAATTACAACCGATGTATACAGACACTGGAAATGCTCACTGAAATAGAATGTTGTGGAATATTAAAAGCTTCTGTTCTGTAACTTGTATGTAACTCAGGCTGAGCCTGCAAGGTCAGATTTAATCTGTGCTCTTCCCTGGTAAACCATATTAATAAATACATTTCCAGTCCTCAATGGAATGCAAACGGAATGAGAAAGAGGAAAGTATTGGAGTATAATTTGAATGATGGAGGAAGAAAGGTCAGTATGGGTGCACCAGGCTTAGTCTGGCTGCTGCCATCAAGTGTTAGTATATTATTTGAGACATTCTTTAACAAACTGCTTCATTTGCATTTACTTATTTTAAAACTGCATGGGCTGAAACCTAAATGTCTTATGCTTTATTCCTACAATGGACTGCATGTCATGAGGGGTTTACATGTCTTTGCTTCACAGATAAAAGGTACATAGTTTTATTCTGACCTCTGGATATTGGCTAGGTTTGTAATAGTTTATAGACTGATAGCCTAGTATTCACCTATGAACCTGTGGGGGAGTTGTTATTAAACAGCAAGAGTCAATAAAATGCATGTGAAAAGTACGGCACTGAAACTGAATTGAACTGCAAATAGCAATATAAAGAGGGATAAAAAGAAATGAGATTTGAAGCTGCAAAATAGCCTTAAAATTGAATGTGTATGCATCTTTTGGTCAAATTCATGCTAAATATGCACATAGAAGGGATAGAGAGTGTTGTTATAATATTTGGCAACTGTTGTATAGTAAAGGTAAGGCTTATGGATTTTATATATGTATTAATACTAATAATAGAGTAAAGTAATGTTTTTTGAGTCACGTGGAAGAGAGAAAGGAAGGTAGATGGAAAGAGGTCTTGGATGAGTTAAGAAAATATCTAGTGATTCTCTTAGGGCAGAAATAGCAGAGGTTCTAGACTGATAAGGTACATGACAACTTTTTATTGTGTATAAATATTAAAATTATGTGTAGGAGACCAGACTATTGAAGTCACTGCTTTGTCCTATAAATTAAAAGAATAATCTTTAGATAGGAAGGGTGGGAGGACAAAGAGGTGAGGCTGATCCATATCCAAAAAGGACACCATCTTCTTAGGCTTTATGTTGAGACTATCTTTGCTCTTTGTCTCATTCAGTGGCAGTAAATAGAAATGAGGTGCTCCCATACCTTTCAACCTCTTAGTATAAGAAATCTGGACAAAGCCTGACAAACTGGGGGGGACAAAGGCCCCAAAATAGGTTCATATTTTAACTATTGCTCTTAAAAACTTAGAAAGTTGCTAGAATAGCAGTGTTTGTTTTAACATACAATTTCTGAAGGATTTGAGGTCTGAAACCCAAATTTATGTCATTATTTAGTGATGTCAGTCCTCAGATTATCCCAATGATTTGCCAGAAAACCACTACTTT
The DNA here is from genome assembly GCF_019279795.1 of Protopterus annectens. Classification (NCBI taxonomy): domain Eukaryota; kingdom Metazoa; phylum Chordata; order Ceratodontiformes; family Protopteridae; genus Protopterus; species Protopterus annectens. The sequence continues at coordinate 111,805,815 of NC_056728.1, read as the reverse complement.
TATGAGGAATGAACCAAAAATATGAGCCAAAAATGTGGGCAGTTGAGGGTTACTGGTGCTCAAGACCACATGCTTGAACAACTAAGTATTCAGTTTAACTGCTTGACCAGAGTGGTGGTTTGTTATGCCAAAAACTACAGTAATAAAACAGGATCAGAAAACTGTAGTCAAATTATTTTACATTGTATGACCAGTTTCCATTCAAATAAGAAAAAAGTCATCTGGAGGACATGAGCTTTGCCCAAACTAGCCAACGTAAAGAAGTGCAAAGCTGAAATATTGGTATTTGCTCGGCAAAAGTTATAAAATAATTTAACCCATACTGGAAAACACTTCTCTCAGAAACTAGTATGGTCTTTCTTGCTTGGTGAACTGATCATCACAAGAGTCTCTACTTTGTTGAATTTATATACTGTAACACAGCAGTGGGTGAGAATCAAAATAAAAGATCCTTACAAGAAGCATGCAAACAAAACAAATGCGTTCAGCTATAGCCAATCTGTTTGCTTCCCTCTAGGACCCCAGGTGGATCAGAGACAAAAATAATTTAATTGAAAAGAAGCATGGGAAATGCAGACTGAGGCACTATAATGTTAAAGGGATAATTTAGAATGGAATGACTCTTACACAGAGAAGAATATCTGTTAAGCGTCAAGCTAATGAGTAACACCATAAAATATATTCATCTGAAGAAGCGTGCAGTCTGTGGGCACGCGAAAGCGCTCATTTTTGGTCAATAAAGGTTCGTTTATACTCATCGTGGTGTTAACCTGCTCTTTTTACTATAACAATTGTTGGATTCTGGCTGCTGGTTAACTTTGGGAGAGAGGTTGGTTATTTTTCGTACCATAAAATATCATAATATATAGTTGTAGTTTGCTTGATTTGCAATGCACAAATTTTATGGAATTAAAATATAAGCAAAATGTTAAAAGTTAAAGATATGGTCATGAAAATAAGCTTTAATTAAATCCACTTCATACAAAAGACAAGTGTCCGGGTGTGTTCGTAGCTGTTATGATATCTATCAGATACATCCAAAGCAATTAATGGGTGAGAATTAAATTTGCAGTTTTCACTCAACATTCAGAGATGAAATACATCAAGGTTTGAATATCTGCTCCTAGTAAGTTTAAATGAATACTTTCTAATTTTAACTTCAGAGAATTTTGTATGCCCTAACCCCACTGAGACACTGGCAACTCAGAAAATAAAGAAAGCTGTGTCAAGTGTTTCAGGAGCAAATCCAGGTATAGCACCCACACTTGTTCTGAAACTAATTAAAGGCAAAGAAGAAACACGGTAATTAGTGTGAGTGTTTTGAAATCATCTATCATTTCCTGGGATTTAGAGTGATACAGCTACAAAGCATGACCAGAATTTGAATAGGATGTCATTTTGTATGCTTTGCACTGAGATTCTCAGTATTTCCATATTTACTTTAGTTGGCAAACAGAAAAGAAATGTTATTCTTTAAGTGAACAATTGTATATGTTATGAGCTTATTTATTTGCATTTCAGTAATGTACTAAACTCCAAACTACCAGAAGAAATTAGATGTGGAAAATTTCAGCTGACTTGTTTTGTGAGACATACTCAGCTTCTAATGAAAGAGAAAACAGACTGAGATATCCATAGAAAGTGTGTGTGTGTGTGTGTGTGTGTGTGTGTGTGTGTGTGTGTGTGTGTGTGTGTGTGTGTGTGTGTGTGTGCTGTCATGGTAGCAGCATGGCAGAAATAGTCTAGTTCTTGCTGGTACATCATTGTTCATTGAACTTAAGATCTGTGGACATGACCCAAGCACAGAGCTATCAACAAACCTATAAGCCAAGGGTGTAGCTAAGCTTACTATTTGTAGTCTAGAGTACAATTCTGTACACACTACTTAGAGAAACCATGGCTTTTTCAGGCCATACTATGTCCACAAGTGTCAAAATTAATGCCTGATAAGTGTTTCATAGATTGAAAAATTATCTATCTTGTGGTTTTGGACAGAAACTGACACAAACATTTGTTAAGTGCTGGGGAACATGTTTCAATTTTCTTACCTGCAAGGTGGGTTGCGGCAGCATTGTGAGCAGTAGGAAATTATATTCTCCGGCTTGAGCATCTGCTCCCTTTTGACAGGCAGACAGACAGACAGCCCATCACATACACACACACACACATATATATATATATATATATATATATATATATATATATATATATATATATATATTAAACAGCCTTTCCATCATCAAGAATATTCTGAAGGGTATGAAGTTTGAAACTCAAATGTCTGTCATTATTTTCTGATTTCTAACCTCAATGATTTGCCGATCACTTCCCAGAAAACCAAAAATGTATCAGGAATAGACCAAAAGGAAGAAATCTGGACATTCTGTGAAAATCTGGACAGTTGAGAAGTATGCACACATATGGTAGTCCTCACCACACCCCACAGGTAAGTGCCTACAATTCCAAAAGTTCACTTTCTGTAGTGTGAGGCTGGGTAAAACAACTAATGTCTGTGCCCCTCTGCAGTAAAGGCAAGCATCTATTCACAATTTTTTTACTCCCTACTACCATGAATATAAAAGAAGAGTGAAAGGCGTACTGTGCAAGTGTGGCTGTGACAGAGCAACTGCCTGTACTGCAACACAATTTTGGATGTGCCTTTACATCCCTTAGTGTTTTTAATTTCTTACAGCAAATGTCATCACAGGGAATGGAGATGATGTTGGGAAACTATGTTATACGTATGACCCAATGGTATTTCTTTGTGGCTGGGCACTGAGCTACTGTACTTCCAGCGTATCATCTGTCGCTGCTCCCTTGTAACTTCCCTTCCATGCCCTACACTGTAATCTTACATTTACTTACTTGAGAATCACAGAATGAGCTACAGATCTATATTGGTGTATCAACTTGTGCCAGGACTCCTCCTAACATGCATTTGTTTAGCCCTACTCCATAGCAAGAGAGATATATGTGTTGTATTAGGCATGATATATGGGTTTTACTGTATAACAGCCTTGCATACAAGATTTATGAATAATGCACAGGGTCAGGTAGAAAAGTTAAATATTACACAAAGTTTGGTGATGTTGTAGCCCATCGAGTAGTATTAAAGAATCAAGAAATGCACTGAGATTGCTAATAATAAAGATTTAAAATGTAACATAATATGGAAACCCATCAAATTTCTACTGGAAGTTCTTAAAAGTGGCTTAGCTCTGCTAATCATATTGAATGAATCAAGTGCCTGGGAATCTCTATTTCCATTTCTAGAATGCCAGTAGTATGACCAAGTAAGGCAGTAATACAAAGTTAACCCCAAACACAAAAGTGTAAGTGCACCAAAATAACTAAACCAACTAAGGGCCAATACATCAATGAGAAGATACTGTAGAAGGACATCAGACTATAGGAAGCAAAATCCACCAATTTATTACATAAACCAAACACGATTGTCAGCAAAATGGTCAGCTGAAGCTTGATATGCTTATCATACCAAATACAATGGAAAATGGGACTTCCTCAGGACAACATATTGCCATCAAACCTGTACATTTATAGGCTGTTACAAATTACTCGATCAATCGTTGTTACAATTTACTTGAGCGATCATTTCTAATTGACAATTAAACACCATCAGTCAAAACTTTAAACAGTTTAAAAAAGAAATACAAAGCCATTAAAATAAACCAATGGTTAATGAATAATCTAAAAAAAAAAACCTCTCTGTCATTAACCTATATCATTAACCTATGACCCTTCACTCATGCCTTTAAAAACACTAAGATATAGAAATGTGCACATATAATAAATACTGAATGTACAATACTAATCAATAAAAATTGACTTGAACTTATGCATTCATTATGTCGTGTTGTTCACAGTTTTGGCACCCTTTGTTTCAGAACAAGTACGAGGAGTACATTATCAATAATACAAAGTTACTGATTGCTTAGAGTATGCTACAATGCAGTAGATTCATTAATACAGAGCTAACAACCAGTTAGATTCAGCTAAAATATATGAATATTTGGCAGATTTTGAAGTGAAGCTATGTTCTGATTTTGTTAATGACTCTCCAAGTCTAGCAATATGGATGTCTATAAATAGTTTGTGCCTTTTGTGAAACAGAATTCATGATTTGTAATTGTGAATAGTCAGTGAGTTGTCTGTAATAATTAATTCTGGATAACAAAGCAAATGACTGTGTGAGTCTTCCATATATTTACTCTTTCATGTCAGTTTGTGCAAACATCAATGATCAGTTAATCTGATTGAATAAAACTTAATTCCTTAATACAGGTCACCAAGAAAAAGCCAAGAAGGTCAGTGCAACTAATTTAGTTTTATGCAAGTGTATGTTTCATGGTCAATCAATAATTTATGTAATTGTTTGTTTATTTGTGCAGAACATTAACAGATTTGTGAAGGCAATGTCTAAGAAACTGACTACATAAGTACAACACTGTTATAACATATTAAAAAACATGCCCAAAACAATAAATCAAAAAGTTGTCACATGTATTAATACAGTATAGAGTTAACATCAGACTATAATGTTAAGATGAAAGTCTCAAGCAAGAGTAATTAAATCAAAATAATCTGTTTCAAATTACATTGCCTAGCTCATTTTGTTCAATGTTTTGGTCAAGAATAAAAAAGCTGCAAAGTAAATTAATGATGTCACTGCATTAAGTCTTAGATAAAAGTGTAGCATCTCTGTTGTTACACATGGATGATGAGAAGGTATACCTAATTTATGAGACTGTCTGAGTATAATGATAATTTTACTGCACCAGAGAAAATGTTTCCGGCCAAGGACAAATGGACTATTTGACATATATATATATTTACAAATGCTGTAAAGAATGACCATGAGACTCTAATCATGTGTTGTACACAATTAAACAGCCTTTCAAAAATGACAGGTTTTTAGACAGTGACTTAAAAATTCTAATAGAAATTGTTCAATATTGGGAAAAGCCAAAGGAAAAGACTGACTGAGTTAGAATTATCATTACATAATCCACTTCACTATGCTAGATTACTTGAGCTGTCTGATTTAAAGGTAAGGAAGACAGAAAGTATGGAGTAAAATACATTTAAGTAAAATTCACCAACACGACTGTATATGAATGTGCATATTCAAAAAAAAAATCAGAACATGAAAATACAAGTAAAAAGTAAGAGCTCTATCTTTAAATGATATTGTTGAAGTTCTTTTACCCAATGTATCATAAATGCATTGTGTTTCTGAAAAAGGTTTAACCACTTGAAAAAATGTACAAAAGCTTAAAACACCAGAAAGAAAAAGAATGTGTGAAAATCAGTCAGATTATGCCAGTTGATAACCAGAAAAATTTACACACTTTAAAAGCATGCAAAATATCTCAGACATACCTAAAAAGAAAGTTGACAGCAGTAACATTAAAACAGACTGTGTGCATTTCTGTACAGTGAATGAAATACACAATAAAATAAGGTCAGAAGTGACTGCAAATATAATGAATCAAAGCATCAGAATAATGTCATTTTTGGTGCAACATGTTTTAAATAATTAATAATAATATATTCAGAAAGTTCAGACTACAGGCATAATCACACAATATAGCTGTGAAATTATATGATTACAATCATATACAAACAATTATACTTTTGACACGGTAGACCATAACATTCTTCTCCAAACTTTATCTACCCTAAAGCTCAGCCCCTCCACTATATCATGGTTTGCTAGCTACATATCTGGTCGACAGCAGGCAGTCCTATGGCATGACCAGCTGTCCCCCCTGCTACCAGTATCCATAGGTGTCCCTCAAGGATCCATCCTTGGCCCACGATTATTCTCACTGTTCACCAACCAAATCAATTCCTCCTCACTCACAGCATCAGTAGTACAATACACAAATGACACCGCCCTTATAAGTGCTGCCCCCACCTTAAAGGAACTGCAAATCCTCACCCAAATCACTTTTACTCTAGCCGAAACATGGTTCATAAACATCAAACTTTTTCTTGACCCCAAAAAAACTAAACTAATTCTTTTCGGCCCAGGTCATGCCCCCCCCCCCCAACAACACTTTCACCAGTCACTCCAAAGATAACATTCAAATCACTCCAACTGCACACACTAAACTCTTAGGTGTAGAAATAGACAATAACCTCAAATTTGACATCCATATAGCACAAACCATTAAGAAAGTTAATAACAAAATAGGACTTCTCTATAGGAACAAACACTTTATAACTAAACAAACCAAAGCTACTATTGCAAGAACTCATCTCTTATCCATCCTTCTCTATGCCTCTTCCATCCTTACTAATCTCCGCCAGAGTGATCTGAACAAAATGGAATCTTGTTATAATAAAATAGCCAAGTTTGCTACTGAAACCTTATACAAATCCCACCACTGTCTCACCCTTTACCAACTCAATTGGCTCAAGCTACCTCAACTACTTCTGTCTAATCAACTCACAATAGCGTATCATCTCTCCTACCTTCCAGAAAAAAAAAACAGCACTTCAAAATATAATTAACCTCCACATCCCTACCAGAGCCTTATGATCTAGTTCTCAGAACCTAATAAGTGTTATCAGACACAAAAATGATGCTGGCAAATCTCTCTTTGCCTGCACTATTGCCAAAATCTGGAACTCACTACCTAGCCAAATAACCTCCAATACCTCCACTATTCAATTTAAGAAACTCCTGAGAACCCACTTCTCACACAATTGGCTTTGTTCATACTACTCCCCAGGATAATTTGCACCAATACCATGTTCAAGGATTCTACTAAAGGTCCCCTAATTCCTTTCACTGTAAAGCTTAATAATCACTGGTTATTTCTGTAACAAAATATTGAGAGTACTCATAATTTAGAAAGACAAAAATAATGTTTCTTGTGTTTATATTTCATATTCTATATAAACCCTACTACTACAATGCTGTATGCTGACTTTACTAAAGGAATTGTTAATCTATACATAACTTATGTTTCTATGGAACATACATCTCTGTATGATATTCTTGTGTAATTTCTTTACGACATGCTATTGGAGCTTTTTTCCTCGGGCCTCCACTGAAAATGGATATGTGTCCAGTTGAACTTTCCCGGTTAACAAATGTAAAATAAATAAAAATAAAAATAAAAATTTGGGTATGTCTACCATGAAACAATGCTTGCCACTAAAAGGCTGCTATATAACAGAAGCTCAAATTAAAGAAAAACTACCTCTGCAGTGTTTTATATACTACTAAGAATAAGGCTCTATTTATTCATTCTATCTACCTACCTATCTATCTATCTATCTATCTATCTATATATCTATCTGTCTATTATCTATTTATCTATCTCTCTATCTATCTATATATCTATATCTCTCTATCTATCTATCTATCTATCTATCTATCTATCTATCTATTTATCTCTCTATCTATTGATCTATCTATTATCTATTTATCTATCTATCTATATATCTAGCTCTCTATCATTTATTTATCTATCTATTATCTATCTATTTATCTATCTATCAATCTATCTATTATCTATCTATCTAATCTATCTCTCTATCATCTATCTATCTATCTATCTATCTATCTATCTATCTATCTACCTATCATCTATGTATCTATCTATCTATTATCTATCTATTTATCTGTCTCTCTCTCTATCTATATATTTATTATACATCTATCTATCTATCTATCTATCTATCTATCTATTTATCTATATATCTCTATCTATCTTTCTATCTATCTATCTATCTATCTATCTATCTATCTATCTATCTATCTCTATCATATATCTATTGATCTATCTATTATCTAACTATTTATCTATCTATCAATCTATCTATTATCTATCTGTCTAATCTATCTCTCTATCATCTATCTATCTATCTATCTATCTATTATCTATTTATCTATCTATTTATTATCTATTTATCTATCTAGCTATCTTGCTACACATATGTAAACAAAATTTATATTAATGTAGATATTTCCTAATTATTTTTGAGACACCTTTCCTATCATCCCAAGAATAAATACCAGAATGCTTGCAAAAAATAATGTATTGCATTAGTCTCAGATATTAAAACATAGGTTGAAGAGTTATGGAGGTTGCAGTTACCAAGAAATAGCAATAGTTCCTTCAATTATAAATTGCGAGAGAGAAAATTATAAATTGAAAAGAAAAAAAAGTCAGGAATAAAAATTACATTTAACCTAGGCGAAATACATGAAATTCACCCCACAGTGTAGCTGTTTTAACATCATACAAAATATTGGAGTAGAAAAAAGCCGTTTTCTGCTCTTTAACAGAAAGAACAGTTAAATATCATCTACAATTTCTGCAAATTAGACAATCACCCTGATGCAAAACAAAACCTAAAGAAAAACTTACAGAATTCATAAAAGCTTTGAATGACTTAATTTTCTTATCTGTAGTTTCATTCTATTTCCCTAGAGTTATGAGTTTGCAGTTTGTTCCTATTAGCTCAGTACACATCAATCTACAGACTGCTAACCAGAATGAAATTGTAGTATTTCTGCTGGTACATTTTAAAATAGCAGGTGATACCTCGTTTATAAGACAGTATAAACCTATTCAAATAAATCATTTTTACGGGCGAGGTATTGTATGGATGTCCAAAAATTTCATTGAAATATGGTGGTAATACAAATGATATTTTAGACCATAACTGGTGGTGGTGCTGTGGTAGCATTGTTGTCTCACAGTAAGACGTTGTCCTGTTTGATTCTCAGCTAGAGCGTCCTCTGTGTGGAGATGTGTGAATGGGCGTACCTTCTTTGAAGGTTGTGCATCAGGGCCGGCAACTCGGCACGTAAAAATCTACTGCCAATCATTAGCGGACCAGATTTCCACTGTGGCGACCCCTAACTGGGAAAAGCCGAAAGACACAACAACAACAACAACTGGTATAAATTACAAGTAGATAATATTGGAATTACTTTAAAAGAAGACAGAGGTGCTTACCGATGTGTCTTTGTAGAATTTGTAAATATGTATCTAAAAGACTTGAAAGCATCAATAATGTTAACTTTATACCAAGTGATAGGTATGCATGTAATACAGAGGTTGTAATTTATGCTCTGAAATATCAATGTAATTTAATAGACATTGGGGCAAATGAAAAGAGCATTTAAATGCAGGATGGAGGAGCATGTTAGAGATATAAAGGCATCTTGTGTGGAAAGTCCCATGGGAGTATATTTTAAAGATTGACATAATAATAATCTCCTGGATTCTGTATGACTTGCACGGCATGCAGGATCAATGCAGGAGCTCTAGCAAGCAATATGTCTGCCGTGTGAACCAGGAACAGCCTGCAGGGGCATGCAAGAGCCCTCCTGCACTAGTCCTGCATGGACTAAGCCCCTGTATGCAAATCACCCCATTTGCAGGAGAAATCCATGCAAATGAGGTGAATTTACGATCCAGGAAGCTTGCAACCAGCCGTGCAGGACTAGTGCAATCTGTAGAAATGTACTCAGTTAGTAACTGAGTACACTTCTGCAAAATCCAAAACAGAGCTGTGACAGCTCCAAATAAAGGCTGCATATCAGTTATGAAGCATGCCAATGGCCAAGTATAAGGCCACTGGCATTGCAAACAGCCAAAAAAATAAAAAAAATCAACTTTTATTTTTTTTCAGCCTATCTCAGCTGTTTAAGCATAGGGCAGCGGCGCGTAAACGAGATCGGGGGGGGGGGGATAACAAAATAAACCTAAATTAAGCATTCTAACTAAAATCACCATTCTGCCATGCAAGTCAATGGCAGGCAGTGAGTAGTGGTTGCTAAGGGGGGAAGCTCAGTGTGAGACATGTAACTATGCATTAGCAGGCAATCCTATGTGAATGAGGAAAATGATAGTGAATCCCAGTTTTCCCCAGCATGCTAGTCAGGTCCCACCAATGTAAGAGTAGGAATAGCTTGATGCAAGCCTAGGAGTTAGCTGACATCATGGGGGGGGGGGCAGGCATACTGTAAGCAGATTGGAGCCCTGTGGCTCGGGTTTGCTCCTAGCTTAGCACAGCTAGGGTGTGTGTCTGAATCTGCCTAGCACTCTTTACATTGCCTAAGCAGGTGTGTGCACCGCGCACCAGGTTTTAAAGGAAGAAAAAGAAAGTCAAACCAGGAAATAGCAGCACTGTGCACATTGGAGCACTCTGTTTGTGCGGCGTACCCCCGGGCTTAAACAGGAAGGCAATGGGAAGGGAAAACAGCAGTAGGAAGGTAATCAAGAAGAACTAGCATAGCTGGCAGGTGAAATGTATCAGAATCAGCAAATTACACAGGCAGCAGACCAGACCATCCCAGAACACTACTATAAACTATGCAAACACCTTACCCTCTCATTTTTCCCACACTCTTCACCACCAGTGTAAACAAGTGGGGAACTTTTAACACTCACAACAGCAAAATGATAGGGGCTGCAATAGCTATCATACAACAACTTATGGAAGAGGCTGAGGGTGGTGAGGATGTGAATGCCGTCGACCAACCCACAGTGAGGAGACAGAGAAGAGTCTACAGACCCAGGGTAACCTACCAGGGGCTACATGAGCTGGAGATAGTGGAGTGCTATAGGGTGGACAGTGACCTCCTACAGCAAATTGTTGAGCTGTGCCGGCCACGCCACACACACAGAAATAACAGAGGGGAATCCATCTCAGTGGATACCAAGGTATGTGTAGGCCTAAGAACACTAGCTACAGGTGCCTTCCAAAGGCCAACTGGGGATATGATGGGGATCTCACAGGCATCAGCATCCAGGGTACTCCACCAGTTCCTGGATGCCATGTCAGCACATGTCAGTGAGCACGTATATTTCCTCAACACCCGTGAGTCATTGGCCGGCAATATGCAACTGTTCCACTAAATAGCAGAATACCCTGAGGTAGTGGGTGCTATAGACAGCATGCGCACATGCATCAAAGCACCACCCGGTGAGCGGGGTAGGGTCTACATCAACCACAAGGGCTTCCCCTCCATCAATTGCCAGGTCGTCTGCAATGCCCAGGGCATAATAATGAATGTGTGTGCTAGCTGCCCTGGAAGCTATCATGATTCCTGCATCTGGCATCTGATGCAGCTGTACCACAGATTTGCAAATGGGGATATCCCTTACGGTCACCTAATGGGGGATGCTGGATATGCACTGGAGCCGTGGCTGATGACACCCATCAGAAATGCACACACACACGAACAAGAACTCCATAATGAGGCACATGCACAGACCAGAATTATAGTAGAGCATGTGTTTGGGATGCTCAAGTCATGCTTCCAGTGCCTGGACACATCCGGTGGAGCCTTGCAGTACTCACCAGCTACATGTACCCAAATTGTCCTCGTATGTGCCATGCTACACAATATAATCCTGTGGAAACAGCTGCAGCAGGAACAGCATGGGGCATGGCCACACAGCCCCCACCATTGCCAAGGCCTGCACAGGCACAGAGTGATTCGGAGGAAGAACAACATGAGCCTGCCTGAGTAGGCAGAAGGAGGTTTGCCCAGTATGCCCTAGCCTTGGCAAAGAGGCAACACACAGCATATACACTGACACAGGAGGGACCCAGGGAATAACACCTCTCTCTGACTCTCACATACAGTAATAGGGATGCCAAACATTACACTACCTGTGCTCAACCAAGTGTAGGGAGTGTACTATGTGCATCTGACATAGGCAGCCCTACAGCACCACCCTCAATACTGGGACACCCACAAGGTAAGTGACTCACACATGGCAGTCAAGGGAGTTAGTATACCCAACAAAAGTCACAGCCAGCAGGACAGGTTTAAACAAACACAAACAAAGGCAGTGCTATGGCCTCTGAATGATGCCTATGGGTAACCCCCCCCAGGCCTACACAGACAAACTACAGCAGGTCAGGCAGTGGGACATTGGTTCTGAAGGGTAGAAAGTCAGAAACTAATATGTAGATAAATCAAAGCTAAGATCTGTAGTACACTGGCATGCCTCTAGTCAGCATGATAGATAAGAATACAGAATGAAATGGAGTACCAGACATACCAGTATAGTCACAGCAAATGTGTACTAGTGTCAGGTGTGCCCCCCCATCCTACATAGAAATGTAGTAACAGTCAGGAGTGTCCCCCCAATCATGTGTAGAAATGTAGAAATAGTCAGGTGTGCCCCACATCCTATGTATAAATGTAGTAATAGTTCACACACTTCCATGAAGGCCATGTCTGCAAACACTAGTGGACCAGACATATCTGGCAGTCGCAGATGTTAGTGCAGACACTCCTCAGTATGCACCACACATGCTTTGCACACACAGTGGATAGGAATACAGACATATATCTAAGGACAACACATTATAATAAGCCAAAGGTAGACATACATAGATGTGTGGAAGAGGGTGACTGTGACAAGGAACCATCCAGGCTTGTCCCACCCAGCACACAGCCAAAGGGCCACAACCACATGAGGTTCAGATGTCACGCACTGTAGATACTAGCCACTGGTATCTGTCAGCATTACAGACTATGTGGTGCACGTGCTAGCTGTGCAAGATGACTGTACAAGGAAGTAGTCATCTAGCAGCTGTATACACGTACCTGTGAAATATGACCCTGTGTGTACCTGCATGTGGTGTGTCAACCTCTATATGAATGGGTTATGGGCCATGCACACACACTGCCCTCCCCATAGCTTTACTATGACCAGCCTGCTGAGGTCATCCACTGTGAAATACATCTTTGGGAGAGTTGTATCCCAGTAATCTCCATGGCTTGTCCCATAACTGCGTACTGCTGTAGTGTGATAAACTAGTTAGGTAAGAGTTCCAATCCCAGACATTGTGAGCATGTGTTTGTGTGTGTCTGTCTGTCTCTGTCTGTGTAGAGAGCAATGCTTTTTAGGGTAGTCATACTCCCTATAACTGAAATGCTCTACTTTGATAAGGCTGGTGATGTCATCCACCTAGAAATACATCTCTGGAAAGGTTGTAGCCCTGTAATCTCCATAGCATATCCTATAACTGTGTACTGCTGTAGTGTGATAACTTAGTTAGGTATGAGTTCTAATCCCAGACTTGGCAAGTGTGTGTAGACAGCAATGCTTTTTAGGGTAGTCACACTCCCTACAATTCAAATGTTCTACTTTGGCAAGGCTGCTGATGTCATCCACCTAGAAATATACCTCTGGGAAGGTTGTAGCCCAGTAATATCCGTAGTGCATCCTATAACTGTGTACTGCTGTAGTGTGATAATTTAGTCAGTAGAAGTTCTAATCCCAGACTTGGCAAGTGTGTGTGTGTTTGTGTGTCTGTCTGACTCTGTCTGTATAGAGAACAATGCTTTTTAGGGTATTCACACTCCCTACAATTTGAATGCTCTACTTTGGCAAGGCTGCTGATATCACCACCTAGAAATATACCTATGGGAAGGATGTAGCCCAGTAATCTCCATAATACATCCTATAACTTTGTACCACTGTAGTGTGACAGAATAGATAGGTATGAATTCTACTCCCAGGCTTGGCAATTTTGTGTGTGTGTGTGTGTGTCTGTGTGTGTGTGTGTGTGTGTGTGTGTGTGTGTGTGTGTGTGTGTGTGTGTGTGTGTGTGTGTGTGTGTGTGTGTGTGTGTGTGTGTGCGTGTGTGTGTGTGTGTATGTTTCTATGTTTGTGTAGGGAACAATGCATTTTAGGCTAGCCACACTCATTACAATTCAAATGTTCTTTTTTGGCATCCCTGCTGATGTCATTCACTGTGAAATACACCTTTGGGGAAGAAGAACTCCAGTAATCCCAGTGGGACATCTTATAACAGCATCATGCTGTAGTGTTATATAGACCTCTAATTGGGGTTCTATCCTTACACATGGCAGTTGTGAATGTTTTGTGTGTGTTTCTATGTTTGTGTGGGGAGCAATGCATTTTAGGCTAGTCACATTCACTACAATTCAAACGCCCTACTTTGGCAATCCTGCTGATGTCATTCACTGTGAAATACACATTTGGGGAAGAGGCACTTCAGTAATCCCAGTGGTGTGTCCTATAACAGCATCATGCTGTAGTGTGATATAGACCTTTGGTAGAGGTTCTATCCCCACACATAGCAGTTGTGCATGTTTTATGTGTGTTTCTATGTTTGTGTAGAGAGCAATGCATTTTAGGCTAGTCACACTCACTACAATTCAAATGCCCTACTTTGGCATTCCTGCTGATGTCATTCACTGTGAAATACATCTTTGGGGAAGGTGAACTCCAGTAATCTCCATGATGCATCCTATAACGGCATAGTGTTTTAGTGTAATATACTAGTTAGGTAGGAGTTCTACTCCCAGACATGACAGGTGTGTGTGTGTGTGTGTGCGTGTGTGTGTGTGTGTGTGTGTGTGTGTGTGTGTGTGTGTGTGTGTGTGTGTGTTTGTCATTCGTATCCTGTGTGGCAGTGGTTGTGAGTGTGTAACAACTGGACTCAATGTGGAGCGGGTTTTGCAAACTTCTTATATGGTGGGCCACGTATATATCACAATGTCCACAGTACAGGGATAACAGATGTGAAATAACCAAGAGGTTGGGGTGTAAATCCATAACCCTAAATGTGACATCAATGCCAGTTGAACAACGTTAGCAACCCTTGTATTACCCAGGGTACACTCTAAAACCATATCTCATACACACACACACACACACACACACACACACACACACACACACACACACACACACTTGCCTAGGCAACAGCCGAATAGCCGCTATGTTGGTAGTACCCTGTATATTGCCAACTGATAGTAACAATGGTGTGACTGCAGTGGGCTTCAGAGGGCATGGCACCCTGTCCATCAGTCCAATAGGCATGTACATACTGACAGTGCACCTCCCCCATGTTCCCCACTGGACACCTGCAACACCTGTGGTGCCATCAAATGTGACCTACAAAGGACATAACATGCCTGAAACACAAGCCCTATATGGACAGATGCCACTGACACCAGGGAATACCAGTATCATGCTATCAATGTAGTTGCAGGGCCAACCTGTTGTCCATGAACAGTTCCCACCACATGAGGTCAGAACTGGCACATTTGATGATAATTATCTGTGTACACAACATGGGCCAGACACTCCAGGTACAGTTCCACATGTCACTCTACATGCATGTGGGAGGTGTGCACATCCTAGACACTGTCTATATCATGGATGAAGGAACACATACATGGCAAGCAATACACAGTGTTGGCCACATGCAATAGTCACCCAGGTGACTGGATGGTGAATACAATACCCACCTGTGTGGGCAACTCCAGACACTACACCCCTGAGCCACAATGCAGACCATTGTCATGTGGCCTGATGCCAAGGTATACCCATCACCTTGCCTTGTATAGCCATCTGGCACCATCAACCACAGCACACCTGTGAAGCAGTGCACACACGCATGTCAGTACTGGCACCCGTGTCTGTGTGTGTGTGGTGTATGATGCATATGACCACATTCACACAACCCCCATTGCATACTGAAGCAGGCTATCTGATGTCAGACACCTCCATATACCCTTTGCACATATATAACTTCCGTATGACCCCTGTGGTGCATGTGATACCTGCGCAGTAATGTGTTGCGGCAATCCCACTAGTGATGAGTTGTATTCCTGGCCCTTCCAAGTGTGGCAATGTGTGTGTGTCCCTGTGAGAGTATAGCTGTGTTGACGCTGACACCTTTTCATGCGGGCAGGCATATGTACTACACCTATCACATAGTTACCATATCCCTGTTGCAGATATCACTCACCATCACATATACATTTTGAGAGCTCCCCAACATGTAAACTAAGTGGTGCATCCAATAACTGCATGGACATGTGATAGTACTACACAGTCATCAGAGGTTTGATACCCTGTACTGGTAGGTGTGTGACACAAACATGCGTAAGGTTTACTCTCCCACCCCTCCCTGGCTTTTCTGTGCCTCTGTCTGCCTCTCTTACTCCCTCTCTGGTGGATGTGGAGACTTACACCTGCTTTGCTTAGGCAGCAGCATGTGTATTTTAAGTGATGCTCAGGATCAGCTGATGGTCTCTGCACGAATTGCAGCCCTCCTCTTGCTGACTGCATGTGGAACACCTGTGGTAACATTCCCATAACTAATTGCATGGAAACACACACCAATATCTAGGACCATCATGTTGGTGTTGGGCCTTTCATTCACTGTGAGCAGGAACTCAATCTGTTGCTTAGAATACAGCATCTCAGATGAATTGGGGTTTACCTCTAACAACATACACTGTGGAAACAGGCCAACACAGGAGGGGGATGTGCCTGACCTGACTACAGACTGTAATTGCTGCCATACCACAATTGGAGTAATGTTGGTTTAACAGGGTATGTGTGGTTATGACTGTCCTACATGTTTACATACCTGCCATGTCAGTGCTATGTTTATGAGGGGACACCCATCTGTAGGGCCATCTGCAGACTGGCCAGTGTGCGGTGCCTTTTGTTTCAGGTGTTACCCACAGAGCACCTATCTGTGAATTGCAGAAGGTAGTGTGAGGATTGCAGTCTGTAGATGGTGACAGCTGTGAGAGTTACTGACTTCATAACCCTCATAGGACATATGGTGCAACAAACCCTGTTACAACAGTAAATGTATCAGGTTATCACAGCAACATGTCAATTTTGGCCCCATGTATGTGCATCCAGCCACAACCCTGACAATCTTTGTACATATGTCATGCAGTAAGGGGTGCATATGTACTGTACACCATAATTACTGACATCATATCTGATAACAAGCCAGTGAGATATCAGACTGCTACACATGTAATGTATAGTAGGGGTTATATTTGATGACATAACCTGGACATTCTATGGTTGTGTGTACAGTACTGAGGTCTGTGTACTTATGGTGATTGTTGGCAGTGTGTGTAATGTTAATATGTACCTTGGCCTGTGTACAGAATGTGGTAGATGTCATTGTTCTTTGTCCTGTTCTATCTAATGTTACATGATGCTCCACTGCATGTTACTCTATCGACTTACATATTTGTAGGGCCATACACACACATGTCCCATACCACAGACAGACAGCGGACCACACTGTCTAGCTGCCCAGTATATGTAGGGTGAGTTTGTGTGTGGCACATATGAGGTTGGTGTTGAACAGATAGTCCATATACTGAAATAATATGCTAGCATACCATATGCAGCTGTGGCTGTGTTCATATTGGTTGTGGTGATGCACGTACACACAGGTGTATGTTACTCTGTGCTGTGGCATGCCTGTAGAGCCTGCTATCTATGTGCAGGTAAATGTGCATTCCCCCATAGGAAATGTAGGCCAGTATTGAACCGGTCTGCCTGTAGTCTGCACACAATGTTGCATGCCTAGCAGCTTAGTGTACTTACCCAGTGAGATGTAATGTCCAGTTACTTGCCAGATGTACTGCTGAAGGGCCACCATAACAGTCATGTATGTCAGACAGAGCAGTGGGATGCTGTACAGATGTATGTCAATATCTAGTGGGTGGTATGCGTCCATGGCACCCCCTTACCAGTGGTTATTATGTGGCAGGACAGACAGGTATGTGTGAATGCATAACCTATGTGGGCAAATGTATACCAGTAGTTACATGTTATACCCATCTACATGGCTGTTAACATCCACATGGTCAGGACTGGTCCACATGTCTTGCACTAAGGGTTTATGTGTATACCTCTGGACTGTCCAGAGTGTGTCAGACTGTCCACATATATTGGCCATTATCTCTGCTGTAGTCCACAGGAGCATTGCGTGCTAGCAGTGGTACTGTACTATGATGTCCTTAGGATGTCAGTAGCCAATGGTGCACATGTTATAACCAGATGTGACCTTCCACACACACCATGTCTGCAAAGACAATCCCTATGACAGTAGCAATACTCTACAGGTATAACTTGTACACATACCTGACATCCCGTTGCACTAAGAAGTTGGGTCTACAGGGGCTGAGGTAGGGCTACACTCCATGTTCAGGACATATGGTGATGATATATGTACATATACTTATCCAGATATCTATATAGACATACAGATATACATATCGACATACATAGATGGATATGTATATGTACATAGATATACAAATAAACATTCAGATATATACATTTACAGAGCTATATATGTCTACACATATACAGACAGAGATACATATGCACATATATGTATGGATATCCACATGTATTTTGACAGTAGTAGGTATATCAGAATAGATATGTATGCACATATAGTTAGTGATACCTACATATATACCAACATAACTAGGCATATCTGTACACATAGGATGTGCATACATATATATACCTATATCTATATATACATATACGTATATCTATGTATACATATATCCATATATCCATATATACATATATGTATATGGGAGCACTACAGAATCCTGAAAGCCCAAAGTCCTGAAGACCACCAGGGGTGAGCTGCCTTAAGGTATATGGATGTACATTACCATACAATCCACCTTGGTTAAATGCAGGCCCACTGCCACCTGCCATACAGCCTGTTCTGTTTGTCAGTGTGCTTGTGATGGTGTCAGTTGTGCCTTGTTATGTAACAGTTACATCCCATTGTGTCAGCTGAGGTCTTTACCCCCTAGGGATTGTCTACAGAGTGTAGATAGAGGCTGCTGTACTATACACCTGCATTACTTACTGTTGAGTGTTTGGTATCCTGTGGGCCAGTCTGTCTTTACCATTGTACTGCTTGATGGCCTTGTCCTGGACAGCAACATCTGTTAACCTTTCCAGACTACTGTATTAGTATTACTGTTTCACAGTAGCATTACTCAGGTTATATGGATGTCCGTGTCAAAACAGCTATATGACATGGCATATACAACTGTAATAGTACACAAAGCTTTCCCATTTATGCACACCTGTGTGTGGTGTTATATCCTT
The DNA here is from genome assembly GCF_019279795.1 of Protopterus annectens. Lineage (NCBI taxonomy): Eukaryota > Metazoa > Chordata > Ceratodontiformes > Protopteridae > Protopterus > Protopterus annectens. The sequence continues at coordinate 111,786,865 of NC_056728.1, read as the reverse complement.
TGATATCTCTGTGGGTATATGTTGCATGCAATGAATGTCATTTCTATGGGTGGCTCATACAGTCTCCAGTTGGTAAGGTGGTAACAGCAGGAATAGTGGCTATTCCATATTGTGTGCATGTAATACATATGTAACTTACTATACATATCTCTGCATGTGTATGTGTAGTTACATATCTATATATATATATATATATATATATATATATATATATATATATATCTGTATCTGCATATATGTGTCTGTGTATATGTATCCTAGGGATGCTCATGTCATGTCAGGTCCTGGTTATGGGATCTGCAACACTTGGTAGTGTATTGAAGGGCGGATGTCTTTGGCTGTGGGGGGGTATACCTATTTGTACAAGACGTATATTGTTAGGGGCCTCTCAACCCCATTAATGGTGCATGTGGACATATATGTCTTAGTTATTTTCCCATTGTTACCTACAGATGCATGTCCAATCGAACGGGAGAACCTCTTGCTGTGAGGTAACAACGCTACCGCTGTACCACCGCGGAAGACATATATATATATATATATATATATATATATATATATATATATATATATATATATATATACACATATATAGATATCTGTTCAGATGTTAATAAATTTACACACACACATACATCTAAATTCCCTGTACTGTTGAATGACTGGACTGGATGATATGCTTTTGAAAACATCAGAGTTATGTATATCTGACATGGCTTAGTGGCACATCATTGGCTATGGAGTGCAGGGTCCTGGGTTCAAGTTTTGCAGTGGCTGTTTATTTTGTTGCTGGGCAGAACATAGGCCATTGGATACAGAGTGATTAAGGCACTTTAAAGCAGTTGTAAGCAGGTTTGCGCATGTTTGCATGGAGGTAAGCACTGCTAACTTCCTGTTACAGTTTCTTATACTCAGTCAGTTTCTAAATTGCTTAACCTGTGTAGGCATAGCTTACCCCTGCACAAACAGGAAAGTGATGAAAAAAGGGGTACAAAGAGGTAAAGGCAGTTGGGAAAATAGTCAGGGATGTGCAGGAATGGTCTAGGGAAGGTCCATAGCTGCCCATTTCTTCTACAGCAACTGTTGTTAATATACACTGAATTTGGAGGTTGATTTGGACACTCAAACCCTTGGGAGGGAGTGAGGGCAACAATGACATGTTGTGATGCCAATTAGACCGGATTACATGTGTCCAGTGGACACGTGCGAAAGGGACAGCTATGTATGGGGCAAGAGTTTTTTGTGGGAACAGATTGCCCTTTTTTTTCAGGTAAGAGTGGGATGTTGGGGAGGGGTAGTAGGTATATTTTAGGTGGTTGGTTGGGTAGGTTAACAGACAAGACAAACAAGACACATACAGGGGTGGTATATGACACGTGTGGGGGTAAACACCTTGATGGGGTGGGGTATTTGGAAATCGGAAGCCCACAAGCCCCCTAGTGGAAACAGTGGGACTGAGGTCCTTACCCATGGGCAGTCACCACTGCACCTTCATAGCCCCAAAGGTGGCTGTGCTGGGGGCTAAATTGCAGAGCCAGGCTGACTCTCTAATCGTGACATGCGACCCTCGAACTGGAGTAGAAGATCACCAAACTGCTGGTTGATCACTCTACGCACCATGACCCCAACCTGGCGACAGGTGACAGATGCCTGTCTGTACCCACTCCTAAGGGGGCCAAGCTCCATCCCTTGAGGTGGTTCCACCCAAAGGTGGTGCAGGACCAACAGACAGGGAGGTCCAGGGTTGGGCCCCAGACATGCTGGTGCCCAGTGCCGTGGCCAGCTGAGGATGGAAAGGTGGGTCCACTGTGACCGGCCTTCCCAAGCGTGCTATAGTGTTTAGATTTCATCATCATATGTGGGTTAGTCATAGTCAACACATTCCAGAGTTAGGTATAACAGCATGCATAGATATTCCCATTAACCCAGACACCAGATACAGAACAGTTGCATAGCAAACAGAACACATGCATATATGGGACCACAGTGGTAATAAGAAGAGCATGCAGGTACATTGATGGCACCATGCCACGAATGTTGGAATAATTCAATATAGCACATGCATGGGACCATTAACACATTTATCAAACAACTGGACATTATCAGAACATAGGTGTCAGTACATACCAGTTGGGGTGGGTATGTTGATTATTGTTGGAGATATGGTAGGGGGAGAAAAATGTCAATTAACAACTACTATATTACTGTAGTCCACATTACTTTCCTAGTCAGTGCTGTTATCTCTACCTTACAAGTCTTACTACACTACCCTATACACTTAGTTTGGATAGTGATATGGCTGTAGTCATCATTACACATGAACCAGTTTTTCCTGCAGTATGCACCTCTTACCTGGTATACCTGTGGAGGGAATGTTTGTTAACACTAACTAACTGTTTCTACACATACTCCCAGATTCCGGGTTGATGTTGTATACATAGCTATCCAACTCTTTATGCACAGACTCTGACCATGTGTTGACCACATGCTGGTGTGCTGGGACATATCTAGAATATTGCCCTCTTCTTTCACCTTTAGTGACCTGACACACACATATACATGCTTTCCTACACAGTTATATTATGTAGCACAGTGTGGGTGACAGTGACTAGTGATACTTTATTATTCAGAGAAACTGCAACACTCACAATTCCCTACAATACGAGTGTGAACAGTACCTGTACAGGTTATAATGGTCTGTATTTCTCAGCACAGTGTTTGTATCCGATGTACCTGTGGGAGTAATGTTTGTTAGCACTACCTGACTGTTGCCACACAAAGTTCCAGATTACACATTAGTATTATGCACATTTGCTGGTGTTATACTTAACATGGACTTGGATTCATTTTGATCTGGGCAGTGAATCATGTGGCTGTCACTACCACAGACCGTCTGGCCTCTACATAAGTAATTCGGACTAGAGGCTATTTTTGAATCATTTTACCCTTTTTTCTAGCATCAGTATTTTGATAAGAATAGCTTAGTCTAGCCACAGGGGATTCTACTAGTTTCTGTGGAACAGCAAGACTACAGAACTCTTCAACATCACTTACAGTACTTCTAAAATATAGTTTACGATTTTTTGGTCTCAGCTATATTCTTAATACCTAATCAAGGAATATAACATTTCATATAGTGTGTGTCACACAGCAGCAGGCGATCTTTAATCAGACAGACAATCTTTTTTACAACAGCAAAACAACAGTCATTGTGGAAGTTAAAAATCTCAAAAATCAAAGTAAAAATGTCAAAACAAAAGCAACAAAAAAACCACAGCACAGATTTGATGGAGGCCTGATACCTCATTCTTCTGTACTTCTGGCTTGGTGGTTAACTTAACTGACTATGGTGTATAGGATCCTGGGTTGAAGACCAGCATGACTGTTTATTTTAGCAAGAATGGCAGAACAAGGGGATGTTTGGATACAAGCAGTTGTAAGTTACTTTGCAGTTGTAAGTGGTATGCTGGTCTGTGTGCATTTGCAAACCTGTTTGTTGCTTGCGAATTGTTAGAGATAGCTTTAATAGTAGAATCATAACAGGCATAGCCTTACAGCACGCAAATGGGGGCTATGCTTCCTACAACTTATGCTTATTTGCTTCTGCTTAGCTTTTTCTGTGCTTAACCCTGCTACTATTATTTATATTGCTTTACACATGACACACTCACATGTCATATGTGCATTTACTGCAGTATCATGAAATGTTATTTAGTGGGTTATGCAACATAAATATTAAACTCATAACATGCTATGCCATGGAAAAATGGATCTGCTGTACTGGGCTGTACTGGGAAAATCTGCTACATAATGAATGTGCTGCTGTCCACTACACTATTATACTGTGCTGCTCATTTGCATATATCTTCCTTATTTATCCTCTTTGTTGCATTAGCATTAACCGAAGTAGCTTAAGCTGCTGCACTACCATACAAACTACAGTAAGCTTTAATCAGAATTTTAAAAAAATAAAAGGGTTTCTTCAATTTATTTATGTTAAGTATGCTGCTTGTGTTATATATATATGTAATAGTGTACTTGTTGGGGAATATGATGGTCACCTATGAGCTTGGTCCCCTTTCATTGGCAGATCCCTGTTCTTCATTTCTTCATTGGTCATTCCCCCTGCTCTCTTTATATCCTCTCTGTGTCTCCCTATATCTCTTCTAGCCCTAGGAGCTCAGGCAGTATTACTCATTACTATGCATGGTATGCTGCCATCCTGCAGGACTAAGTTACACCCCTAAACTGCAGCCTCAAAAGCTGGGACTAAATCTTTCCTGCACACTATGCTTTTTTTGTATGTTTGTATGTTTGGAATATGTTATGTTTAAAAGATAATCTTTTATATAAAGAATATAATCTTTTTTTTAATTATAATAATAAATTTTTTATATAATAATATATTTATATAGTAAATGAATATATAGTATATGGAGTATTACTGGATTTCTTAGTTAATTTTTTGAATAATGAAATTACTTTTTATTGGTAGCTGAGTTTTTTTAAGCAAATGTTTTTGGTATCGGAATTTTTACTCTGAATGCAGTCCCAAGGTGGCAGAGGATTTAATAAAAGGTTATTTGCGTGTTTGGGGTTTTGTTGCTTATTTATTATTGTTTTGCATGTTGAACATATGTTTTGCTTTGGCCAGTTCAGAACTAGAACTCTGGCAAAGAAAAGTACGTTTCGATATTAAAGTAATCTGTATGTTTAGTAAATATCTAAATAATACAATACACCTGATTTAGTAGTAACAATGACTGGGTCTATGACCGGCCATCAAATGGAAAAATCATTGAATGGCATATGTCATCGAAAATGCTGTTCATAGAGCCAGTCAAGAAAGATTGCTTTGTGGTAGGGATAAGGAAATTTGCCTTTTCCCCATGGTAGTGCGATCTCAGGTTGGTATATATAATTAGCAGGGGGTGGTGGGGTGCAGCCCCCACACATGAGGAGGTTTCATTGAACAGCATTTATGATGTAATGCCATTCGGTGATTTTTCCATTAAATGGCTAAAGATAGACCCATAATGACAAATGTACATAACAAAACCTATTACAAAAATACTGGACTCTATGCTAAAAATTGCTGGCAACATAGTAAAGAAAATAAATAAATGAAAAGCAACTTAACTCTAGTCATGGTTCCAATTTTAAAAGCAGCAATCTATGTATAAAATGTTTGTTTCACTGTGCCTTGTATTCTTGAACAGATACTTAACTGTCTATTAATCGTGAATTTTTGTAATGCTTAGTAAGCAAGTATGATTATGGCTGTTTGTAATACAGCCGAACATAAAAACTGCTGAAAATTACCATACTTTTACAAATGTCCATGTGTTCAGAGAAAAACATAAATGTATTTTTCAATACCTTTAATATATACAAAATGGCATATAAACTAAAATCTAGTCTTTCGGTGCACTTCTTTTATGAGAAACATGAACCAAGAAACCACTTGGTGAATATCATTAAAAGTTAATTATGTAGCATTAACTGTGACAGGATGAACCAGAAAGAGGAGGCTTATGATTCAAGGTCATTTAAATGGGTCCACAATGAAATTCTAAGGACCGCACCCACAATCCATGGGGAATAATGAAAATTTAACAGTAGATTCATGGAAGACATGATAACACTGATAATCTGGTATCTTGAAGTATTCCTCATGGTCTGAAGTATACTGGTTTTACATTACTATATTCAAGTGTTAAGGATGTGAGGGCAAAACACACCCTTTAAAGGGTAATTGAGTTTTAACTCCCCTGCAAAAGTGCTTTAAATGCATTACTGTAAATCTTCTAATTTGCATTTTTTGTTAGAACTGCATTTAAATTTTCAAGACCCTCACTTCTGGTAGGGATCTAATGTATATACTGATGCATTCAGTATTCAGATTCCTGGGTTAATGAGGGGCACATATATCTTATTATTGTGTTCAGACTTCCTAAGGTATGCAAATTTATATAATTCATACTTAGGCTGGGCTAGCTCATTTAAAGCCTAAAGTTGTACTGGGGCTTGTTTTACAAACACACAACATATTTTGAGCTGTATTAGTTATGTACGAAACATGGTAACTCCATGTCTATGTAGGACAAATTGTTTAGGATTGGCATCCTTTTAGTAAGGTATGTCTGTGGGCATTAAATGCAATGATTGGCATAATGAGGGCAGTGTAAAGAGCAATGACATCTCTAGATCTAGACAAGATCCCTCTGTTTATAAGATGGGCAATAATGAAAGACTTGACTGTGGAAACATGTTGGTCAAATGTTAGGTCACCCTCCCTATAATTTCCCAAATCCTGAAGAACTGGGTCAACACCTAGGGTCATGTCATCAATATAAAGATTGTCATATTGTTTAATGAAATAGCAAAGAACTCAGAAGCTTAATAAAATCTACCAAACCCAAGTATGAGGCTAAAACTGCTACCCAAGCTAAAGACAATCACAAGACATTTTTTAGTTATGTTCGTAATCTCAAAAGTACAATGCAGCATTTCACTGAAATGATTGTGAACAATGTTACCTACACTGAGGCTGAAGATATAATGAACCTTACAGCCAATAAATTTAGCTCTAAAGTTATTCCTATCTCTCTCTCTTCTGTCTGTCCCTCAAGATATAACTGAAATTGTATAGAAAAGACCAACTCCTAAATGTGCTATCAAAAGCTAAGAATACTGCATTGATGGATCCTGACAGTATCCCTGGATGCATCTAAAATAGCATGAAACATGATTTAACCACACTCCAAACAACACTGTTCACTCTCAGTTACCACACAGGTTTTGTGCCAACTGAATGGAGAACAGCTATTCTCCTGTATAAGGAAGGACATTCTACAGACCCAGGCAATTACAGACCCTAAAGTCTAACCAGCCTCACATGAAAAGCCATGGAATACAAAGCCATAGACAGATTTATTACAGAATTAATCAATCAGGACTTAGGAAACCTCTAAACACTGGACCTGTCTCAGTTTGGATTCATCAAGGGCAGGTCATACTTACTCATCCTGGTAGATGGATTTTTTTTGAAAATGTCACCAAAGCAGTGGATGAAGGCAAACGGTACATACTACATACTTCAACCTTGCCAATATATCTTCAGCTTCACTTTAGGTAACACTGTTCACAATCAACTCAGTGCATTGCTGCTTTTTTGCTTCTGAGATTAAAAACATAACTAAAAAAGGTGTTGTTATGGTATTTGGCTTGGGTGGATATTTAAATCTTAGTGTTGACTTTGGTTGATTTTGTTAAGCTCCAGATGTGTTTGTTTATTAAAGTCCTGCACACCCATAGTGTTCTCCAAAATGTTAAAATGTATTTCAGTCACTACACAGATGTTGCCATCCTCAGGGCAAAGATGGCTTCTATGGAGTGGAGTTTCTTGTGCAGGTTCCTTGCACTGAACAGCACACCTTTATACTTTCCTTTGCTTCCTTCATTATGTTGGTAGGTTCATCATACTGGCATTGCCAAAACAGATACTATGGTGTAGACAATGTCTTTGCAATAACAGATGCTATATGCAGGACAAATGCAGGCCATCCCTGGACAACAAGCATGGTCTTTTGATGGGGTCTGTCAATCATATCCTCCCAGGCTAACAAATAATGAACCCCCCTGCAAATGACACCAAAACCTAAGCCAATTATTGAAATCTATTTTTCCCCACATTGTGACATCATCCTTGGAGAAGGCAGAATGCAGCTCAATGCTAAGCTGGTACTTGCCTGGTACACATATTCTGACAGCTCATCATGTCTCTCTTCATGTAGTCCATATATTCCAGGGAAGTACATCCTTAGCTGCAAACACCCACAAGTAATATGACAGAGTCATTCCTCTACTTGTTGTTCAAGGACTTGAGTGCATGAGCGATCTAATGGATCCTGACAGAAAAGTAGCAATCACTCTGTACTTGCTCAGCCTGGTAAGTACTTCTGTATGCCATACAATGTAGTCCCCAAAAACTAGAATGCTTGGTTTGGTACTTGCCTGCCTTAAAGGCTCAGAATAAATGACTTTGGGACTCCTTGTGCTATATGAGGAGGTAAGCTTAGCTTACTGAGTGTGCTTTGTGCCTGTATTACATTTTGGAGGTCTCTGAGGTTTAGGCAAGTTAATCTTTAGAACTTTAGAATATGATGAATTATGTGAAATATGTGCTGTGGGTGGTTTTGATGACCAAGTTTACTTACTGTGTGTGAGATTTTTGCCTTTAAGGACATTTTCTATATATATATATATATATATATATATATATATATATGTGTGTGTGTGGATCTTGAACACATTTTGTTATGCCATTTGACTATCCGATGATCATCAGAAAGCATGAGAAAATTCTAACACTGTCTCAAGATACCCATCTCAAGGCTACAAGTCACTGTCCTTGGGTTCAACATGAATGACTTGTATTACAAATTAGTTGTCTTTCTTTTTAATAAAACTTTGAGCACCAGAAACAAAAAAAATCAACTAAATGTTCTTACTTTTTTGTAAATATTTGATTTTGCATTTTTTAGACTTTATTTTCTGTAAAAGTGTATGTTCTAGTGTTTTCTTACAGCATTCCTGCATTGCATACAATGTTTTGTTGAGCCAAGTCGGTGATTTGGGGAAGGAAGTTCAACATCAAAGTCACTAATTCTAGCTACAGTGTTAAAAACTGTGACTGCAACGCAAACTGTCTCAGCCCAAGTAACAGCTGTTAATCACAGGGGTTAGATTTCTCACACTTGAACACTGTGTTATTACTTTGAAAAGAGCAGTAAACTATATTTTCAAGTCTATTATTCAATCATTCCTTAAAATGCTGTATCAGAGATGACCACTAATGAAAATTACAGGAAGTGAAGTAATTCAAAATACGGACTGATGCTGACAGCCAAAAATAGGCAGTCATAGTAATGCTTTAAGCACATGACAGCAAAAAGTATAGTAAATGATCCTCTCATCATACAGATTTCTCTCTGTCCCTCTAAAATGACATCAGGGAGACAAAGGCATTGACTGTAAAACAAAATCATGCTATCCATGGCATCCTCCTTTCAGGCCATTTTGGGTTATAACAAATTAGAAAATTATAATAACCTCTTACTTTGATACAGAGACATTAGTAATGCAGAAAAGTTCAACATATGCTGAAAACCATATGTATTTTCAGTATTTTTGGGTGTGGTTCTCCTTTAACTAAAATTGATATTAAGAGGATTACTATCTTATCTGGGGTGTACTTCTTTCCATGCAACTGGCAGTTTACAACTGCAGGAGTTACTATCTTTTCATACTACTTGTATATTTTGAATTTGGTGATCTGCTGGACACTAAAGCACTCCTGGGGTAAGTTACAGTGGCTGCTTTTGCTGTGCATCCTATCTATGTTGAGAGGTGTGCGCCAAGTGTCTAGTATACCACTCACAAAAAGGGTATGCAGACTGCTTCACTGTCCAACTCTGTGCTAAGACATGCTCTTGATAAGCTGCACAATGTACTGTAGAATGTTTTGGGGTGAGGGTTGTAACTGCTCTCTCCCCTGATATGTGGCATGGTGTTGTTCTGGCACTATAAAGCACAAAGCCTGTTATGCTGTGCTCCCCAAGGTACATTCCCTTGCACACAGCCAAACCCCATCTGTAGCATAGCTGAATGCTGCCCAGACTGCCTGTTGTACAAGTGTCATGTACCATTTCACTGACACTGAAATTATGCAGACTGAAAGCAAATGGGCTCCCCTGCTCAGCTCCATATCCACTGTCATGTCCTGGTTCTCTGACACTGGGCCCTTCCTTTGCCTGCTATGTCCTGGTCACCCAGTGTTGACCTCCCTGGGGCACACAGATTGCTATACTGTTAACCCTTCATCTGTCATATCCTGGTTTTCTCGCAATGTAACCTACTTAAAGGCATATACACTGCCATGCTATGCACATTGCTTTGTAGATTCTGCCGTCCACATCCAAATCTAGCTTCTGCTTAACAGTGCACTACAAACATTTGCAGCATAGTAAGCTTGGTAAAAGTAAAAGCATACACATTTGCTGGTGTTATACTTAACATGGACTTGGATTCATTTTGATCTGGGCAGTGAATCATGTGGCTGTCACTACCACAGACCGTCTGGCCTCTACATAAGTTATTCGGACTAGAGGCTATGTTTGAATCATTTTACCCTTTTTTCTAGCATCAGTATTTTGATAAGAATAGCTTAGTCTAGCCACAGGGGATTCTACTAGTTTCTGTGGAACAGCAAGACTACAGAACTCTTCAACATCACTTACAGTACTTCTAAAATATAGTTTACGATTTTTTGGTCTCAGCTATATTCTTAATACCTAATCAAAGAATATAGGATATTTCATAAAGTGTGTCACACAGCAAGCAGGCGATCTTAAATCAGACAATCTACTCTTTTTTCAAACAACAGCAAAACAGTCATTGTGGAAGTTAAACATCTGAAAGTCAAGTAAAAATGTCTGCACAAAAGCAACAAAACAGGCAAACCACAGCTTTGATGGAGGCCTGATATACTGATAGTCGTAAATTACTGCATTTCTCATTAAGTACTGTTCTGTGTTAGGATGGCTTATGTCCTATTTATTTGCTTACTTAAAAATATTAACTTCTTGTATTTTATTTTTGTTTGGAAGCCTCTTTAACATAACTGAACATAACTAATGACATAACTATACTGCCAGTATTCAGTGTGGAGAGTTAATATGAAAACTGGTGGAAAATAAAAGAGAATTAACCAAAATAAAAGGTAAATGGATATCTGAGGAGAATAGACCTGTTGCTTAGTAACCAGATACAATATGAAAGCAACCAATAGATTAAATGATAATTTAACCATAGAGGGGAGCACTCCAACTAAGATTCCTTCTGGAGTATACTGTCAATAAGAAATAGCATCTGTAATATTATAAATGGATTCTGAGCTCTTGTTAACTATTATGATAAATTTAAATGGGTTATTTATAAAGATTATTTCAGCACAGTGAATGAGACCCTGGCTGCATGAATAATGCTTGCTTACTTGGGTCCTTGCTATGCGTTAAAGTTGCTTTGCGTGAGCATGGACATCTCAAGGTATACAGTGTACTTTAAGCAGCCAAATTGTTTCAGAGATTCTGGATGAAAAGATAAATCAAATAAAAAGGATTACTGAAGGCAGCCTTTACCATCCATGCATCTAAAGAAATGGAACTATTGTGTTACTGCCTAGCAACCAACTACACAAGAGGAAGCTTAGAGATTTATGCAGAGCACGATGCTGAAAGGAAATCCTAAAGACTGTTCATTCCCCTGCATTACATTTTTAAATTAAATGTTAAAACAAATGAATTACTATAAAACAAAATACACACCACAGATGTGAACAGTTTCAAATTAGATTTTCCTTTGATAGACAAGTATGCTTACTACAGACATACTCTCATTTTGATGGATATCCAAGGATTGCTGGTTTGTTTAACAAACTTGATCAATAACACAGTATTCAAGCAGAAAGAGGACTATAGGATGAAATTCATTAAACAAATCTTAACATACCAAACTTACTGCAGCTCCTGCTGAAAAGCGTGAAAAAGTGGTAAAAATAGAAAAACAGATGCTATGAAAGCATGATTCAAATGCAATCATTACTTAAGAACCAAAGTCCTGCAGCAGCCAGGTAAAGACACAGGCCAGAGGAATCCTAATAAAATAAGAAAAGATATTTGCAAATCTTCCCTTGTCAACGCATCACAGGAAATAAGACTACAACCCCTGAAAAAATAAAAAATATGTGAACAGACTTGATATCCTACTATATCACTGTTTATAGATTAGTACTAGGCCCGTGTGGGAAATTTTAAGTCTAGCCAATTACCCCATGTGATAATCAAACCCTTCACCTTGTGTCTGTAAGGTGAATGCCTTAACCATTATGCCGACCTCCCACCTACTGTTGCAGCATTCTTAATTTTAGGGATCTCCTGCCAAGGAGAGTCCAACATCCGACCAGTATACCAAAGCGTTTAAATCTTGTATGCGTCACACATTGCACATATGTTCCCAGCACAGGATGTAGGACATAAAGGTGACATACAGACATGGTTACACAGAACTTCTTTGCAGCCAGTGCAAACAACATCATTGCTCATTGGTCTGAATGCCATTTGCTGTACTGAGTACCTAGCCATCAGCTAAGTGCCATGTCAGGGTATTTTTGTCTTTTTACTGTTGGTCTTGTTTTCCTTTGGTTACCTGTAGGTCATGTCACTCAAGAAGGGAAAATGTCAGTGTGGGAAGCAGATACCCCATAAGGATCATTGCAAACAGTGTCTTTTTTGTTTGTGTGCTTCCAATGACCGTGCCCTCTGTAGTATTTGTAAGGCTTTTGCGCCTATGACTCATAGAAGGTGGTTGTCTTCCCTGGCAATCTGTCTCAAGAACCAGAGGCTTAAACAGTTAGTCCAGGGTAGCATTGCAGACGTGACTAACCCCAAGGTACTCCCATTAAACAAGAAAGCCAAGAAATCTTGGTCAGATTCTTTAGCTGTCTAGCCTTCACTGGTCATATCTCTGGAAGTGAATGATAGCACTGAAGGACATCTAGTGTCAACTTCAGATCCCTTTGCCATGACTTGTCAGAGGATGGCATGAATCCTTCTTTTTTGCATGTCTTCTGAGGCTTTGCAGGCATCTGCTCTGTATGTCAAGGTGGAACCACAGTTGATTATCTCAGAGGCCCAAGAGGGATTCTGCAGATTCTGGTCAGGGAAGATGTTTTACGTACTTTTACTGAATCCCATCAGGTTTTGAAACCTCTGGTGTTTGTTAGGGCTGACTTCCCTACCAAGAAAAGACAAAAAATTAAACTTTCATTCTGTACATCCCAAGGACACTCAAAGGGAATGGCAGGAGATTACTCAGGGCCTGTTTAATGCCTTAATGGCACTAAAACCTCTCTGAGGGGTTTATGTACCCACCCCCTTAGACTTCAACTCTATCCAAAAGGCCTAGGGAATCTGATTTTTCAGATGAGGATTTTGAGTCTGATGAAGGGTCCTTGTCTTACTTTATCCAGATGCCTTCTCCTTTGGCTTATGGCTCTGATGAAGAGCAGTCCATTAGCCCTGAGTCTCCTTCGAAGGAGTTGTCTTTTGGGGACACAGTATCCAGAATGATGTAATGCTGTAAGTGTGATTCTTCTCAGGTGTCTGAAATTCAGAAGAGGCAATATGAATTGCTTCAGGTGAACACTCCTAATCCTTCTGCAGTACCTCCTGTGTTGGCTACATTCCTGGACACCTTTATAGCTGTATCTAAGACCCCTGATTCTCAGCCCTCTGCTCCAAAGAAACCTGACAGGTTCTATAAGGTTCCTGAGGATTGTCAATTCCAGTTTGTGTCCTTCTGATTATCCTGCTGTGGTGTCAGTCCCCACTGATAAGCCATCTAAGCTTTTGCCCTCTCCCAAGCTTCTTTCTTTGGATAAGGATCATAGGGCCAGAGATGCTTGAAAAGAAGGTATATTATGCTTCCACTTTGGCCTTTATGGCCTTCAGTTACCAGATATGGGCTGGTCTTGATTGCCCAGGCATGTCATGTTACTTCTGACCTCCCTAATTCTGAAGTAAAGATTTCTGCACTTTCTATTTTGGGTTCTATCTCTCAGGTGGCTCACCACTCTGTCAAGTGCAGCTATGATGTTTTTGATGCCTCTTCCAGAGCTGCGGCCTTTAGGTTTGTCATGAGGTATTACTCTTGGCTTCAGCTACAGTCATTGCCTGAAACAGCAAGGCCAAGTTTCTGGATGCTCCTTTGGATAATAAAAATCTCTTTGGGACTGCTGCTGATGATACGTTTAAGTATTTTCAAGAAAAAGGTACAGCCTTTGCAGGATCTTAAATATATTTTTGTGTTCCCTATCCATAAGTTCCAGAGGAACTATCCTACTAGGTTTGCTTTTGTTCACAGGCAGCATTGTCAGGCTACTAAAGGCATGAAGGGTGGTAGGTGAGCTCCTCCTGCTAAGTATTCTCATGTTCCTGTCGCCCAGATGCCTACTTTTTCTAATAAGCCTCCTTCTCATTGACATTTTTACCCATATAAACCCCTTTCTAAGTTCCCTTGTCCCTTCAGCTATCCCTCTGTCTTCAAAACTAGTAACTCATCACCATAGATTGTCAAATTCTGTCAATCATCCATCAGGGTTACTTAATTAGTTAGAAAACCCTCCCTCCTTTTTCAGGGATTCCTCAAATTCCTCAAGAGCAGCTTCCTCACTACTCAGAGGAATTCAGTCTGTCCCTCCTTCTCAAGTAGGAAAAGGATTTTATTCTAGAATGTCCTTAGTTCATCAAAAGAAGGGCTCTTGGAGGACTATTCTGGATTCCTCCTTGCAACACCTTTCTAAAGGTTCTTTCTTTTCAGATACTTTTTCTTGAAACCCGGTTTCCTCTGTTGCTGCTGTGACATCCCCACACTGGGCCAGTAATCAAGGAGCCTGAATCCTCACAACTGACACTGGAGAGGGACGTGCACTTGGAATACAAAGGGATACACTCGGTATTTCCAGATGCAAACCACTCTGCATCAAGCACAATTTCCCTTAAGAGCACACAGGGAGCAAACTCAGTCTGATGTCTGGATCTTTCTGTCTCCCTCCAGGTCCCCAGGACCCTAACTTTCCTGGCCTGTTTTTCCTTGTCAGGTTTGTGAGGGGAGCAGCTATTATACTATAATTGTGGACAAACTTTCTATAGTACCCCACTGTCCCTAAGAATGCCCTCAGCTGCTTTTTGGTAACAGGGCCAGTCCATCCTGAATGGCTTTGACTTTGGCAGGTTCTGGCCTGATCTTACAACTCCCCAGTCTATGTCCCAGGTAGGAGACCACTTCCATACCCACATGACACTTACTGGGCTTAATGGTTAACCCTGTCTGTTGCAATCAGTCCAGCATCTCCCTGACATGCTGCAGGTGATCTTGCCAGGAATGGCTGTTGATGGCAATATCATCCAGTTAAGCAACGGTATAATCTCCTGCTCCTGCTAGCATATGATCTACCAGACTCTGGAAAGTCGATGGGGTATTTTTCATCCCAAAGGGCATCTTTGTAAACTCATACAAACCAAAATGAGTCACAGAAGCTGACCTCTGTCTAGCATTAGGAGTCAAGGGCACCCGCCAGTAGCCCTTGGTCATATCAGTAGTGGTCAGATACTTAGCCCTACCCAGCTTCTCTAAGGCTTCATCTGTCCTAGGCATGGGGTAAGCATCTGACTCTGTGTGACTATTTAGTCTTGTGTGGTCCACACAGAACCTGGTGCTGCCATTTTTCTTTGGTATCAACACCACTGGGGAGACCCAGGGACTGCTGGACTCCTGGATTACTCGCAGTTCCAACATCTCCTGTACCTCCTCCCTCTGGTCGACTCACTCAGGCACCCTGTAAGGAGCCTGCTTGATAGGTCTTTGGGACCCTGTATCCAGATTGCGTTTCACCAGGTGGGTGCACCCTGGTTTCCCAGTGAACATGACCCAAACTCCTGTAACACTGCTTGGATTTTTCGAACCTGGTTAGGGGATAGCTGCTAGGACTTTGCTACCCCTTCCACTGAGGTGTCAGTCCAAGCCCCACTGAGGAGATCATTCACCAGTTCCTCCTCAGACTCCTCCTGCCATCCACTGCAAATACTCAGCACAAGGGCCTCCCTATCATGGTAAGGCTTCATCATGTTAACAAGGTATATTCTGTGCCCCTACCTCCTGCCTAGTAGTTTTACCATGTAGTTAACATCACTGACTGTCCTTACCAATTTGAAGGGTCCCTCCTAAGCTGTCTATAGCTTATTGTGTCTGACAGGAATGAGCACCATCACCTGCTATCCCACAGCATACTCTCTGGCTTGAGCATTCCTAAACCTTTTTCTGATGTTGGGTTCCTGCCATGTTCTCCTGGGCCAAGCCTGTGAACTCTCTAAGCCCTGTCCTGAGGTTTAGGACATATGCCACAACAAAGTCCTTGTGGGATTCACACTCACTCTCCCACTCACCATGAATCATATCTTAAGGTCTCCTCACCCTATGCCCATACAGCAACTCAAAGGGTGAAAAACCTGTAGATTCTTGGGGTACCTCTCTGTAATGAAATAACAGATGGGGCAAATATTTGTCCCTGTCTCTCTTAAACTGGTCTGCAAATACCCGTAACATGGTCTTTAGGGTAGAGGTTAACCTCTCTATGAGACCATTGGTTTGGGGGTGGTAGGGAGTGATCCTTAGGTGCTTCACCCCACAGTGCTGCCACAGACAAGCCAGCAGGTCTGACATGAAATTGGCAAAAAAAAAAACCAACCAGCAGAAAAGGTCTAAAAAAGACCAATAAGAAGAAACAACGAAGATTTCACGTAGAAAAATATTTATTCCATAAATTGTGTCTTAGCGCCTCGGCTACCACAGCCTTCAATGAGCACATAAATCATGGTAAAATTCATTCCCTTATATACACAATAATAAGAAAAGCATCAATTAATTAATCAATTAAACAATTAAACAAAATAGTATTTAAAGAGACTCCACTCTCTCCATAGACAAGCGTACATCGAAATCTCACATAAAAACATATATAAAAATATTAACAGCAAAATGTCTGTTATTTAGAGTAAATATTTCCAATTAATTTCCATATTTAAACCATTAGGTGATAAAGTATGATATTTTAATATAAAAATCGATTCTTTGTACAATAGCATATTTTTTAGTAATTTATAATCACCCTTCTCTAAAATAGTAGGTTGTAACAAATCCATATTACTATTATGAGTTTCTAAGAAATGTGATGCAACCGAATTTTCTGTTGCCCCCCTCCTGATGTCACGAACATGCTCCTGTAATCTAACCCTAAATTTTCTTTTGGTTTCTACAATATAAAAAAGATTACAAGGGCATTTAAGACAGTAAATGATCCCCTCAGTATAACAGGAAAAACATTGATTAGGTGTAAATATTTTATTATTTATTTTATTAAATGTAAGCTTTATAAAAGAGCATATGTTGCAACCATAACAAGGTATAGTACCAAATGTTTTTAGTGAAAATTTTAACTTGTCAATAGGGCATATATAATATGCTCTAATCAACATATCACCCAAACTTTGTCCTCTTTTATAAGCAATTTTAGGATTTACAGGAAGTAATTTACTCAAAGTTGTATCTTTCCTTAAGAACTTCCAATAATATTTCACTATATCCCAGATTTTCTTACTCATTAAATTATACGTAGTAACAAAATAGATATCATCTTGCTGTACTTTATTATACTGTTTAGATGTATAAATTGGAATGGTATGTCCTTCAGTAACCCTTATAAACTTATCAATAGATTCCATAATGCATTGGATCGAATAACCTCTATGCACAAACATATTGACAAGTTTATTAATTTGTCTTTCTAAATCCAGATAATCGTTACATAATCTGGACAACCTTACTATTTCTCCGTAAGGTAAAGATTCAATTGTATGAAGAGGATGGCAGCTGGTACCAAACAAATATTGGTTTCCATCAACAAATTTTTGATGAACAGTGGTAAGTACAGATTCACCTACTCTACCCACTAAAGTAATGTCTAGAAAATTAACCTTTGCACCTACTTGTAAACCATTAAATTTAATATTATAATTATTATTATTAAGTTCAGATACAAAATGAGTTACAGAATCATAGCCTCCCTGACACAAAAAAATGAAATCATCGATGTATCGAAAATATAACAACACATGATTCTTTACAAAATTATTAATATAAACATAATCTAACTCAAATTTAGCCATGAAAATATTAGCATACATGGGGACAAAAGGTGCCCCCATGGCAGTACCTTTTAATTGATGATATATATTTTCATTAAAGCTAAAAAAATTGTTTGATAAACAAAAATCAGTCAAATCCAAAATATAATGGGAAACCGGGCTATCACCCAAAAAATAATGTAAAGCTCGCATACCATCCCTGTGATTAATATTGGTGTATAAACTCACCACATCTAAACATACCCAGAACATATCATGAGTCCAATGTACATGTGAAATTTTATGAATAAAATCAAAAGAATTCTTAATATATGAGTCCAATTTTTCTACATAAGGCAATAAATGTTTATGTATGACTTCCCCTGCATTTTGTAAAAAATAATTAGTAGCTGCCACAATGGGATGACCAGGAGGGTTATAAGGATTCTTTTGCAGTTTAGGAAGACAGTAAAAAGTAGCTAATTTACAGTTATCTATGTTAAACATAGTGTCTAAATCTTTTTTACAAAAGTAACCTAAGCGTACACCTCTTTCAATAAGAATAGTAAATCGTTTTATCGAATTCATATATTCCCCATATTCACATATTTGATAAGTAGATGTATCACAAAGATGTTTCATACACATATCATAATATTGAGTATGATGAAGTGTAACAATTGTATTACCCTTATCAGAAGGTTTAATAATAAGATCATACCTATTCATCAACTTTTTCAGAGCAAACCATTCACACTTTGTCATATTAAAAGAACAAGAATTCTTATCAAAACCATTCACTAGTTGTTGTAAAGAAAAATATAACATTTCAGAAAATTGTGTGATAGTACTATTAGTATATGGAGGAATAAATTTACTTCGATATTTAATACCATCTGTATTCAGAAGAGTGTAAGCATTAGTAACTGTAGAGTCATAATCATCAGAAATACAAGAAAAAAAAACTGTCAGTACTCAAATCACTTTCCAAACTGCATTTTTCATTATAATCATATATATATATATATATATTATTCTGAGAAAAATAATATTTTAAATGAAAATGGCACCTTTGTCAGTCAGTATTTCTTTTGGAAACCTATCCTGCTGAAAATCTCTAGTAAAGCATTTGCCACCTTTTCTGCCTCAGTGGAAGACAGAGCCACCCACTCAGGGTTTCTGGGTATCATAATCTACTACCACTAGGATATATTTCTTCCCTGTGAAACTCGGGGTACTCAAAGACCCCACAATATCCATAGCTACCTTCTGAAATGACTCCTCGATCACAGGCAAAGGAATCAAAGGAGCTTTGACCTTGTCTCCTGTCTTGCCTAATTTTTGTCACTGCTCACAGGTCCTGCAGCACCCTTTTACATCCCTGGCAATCCCAGGCCAATAAAAGTTCTGCATATTGCCTCTCTTGGAATGTCTTATGCCATATGACCTGCAAAAGGAATGTCATGGGCTATGGATAAAAGTGCCAGACGGTAGGGTCTGGGCACTACCAATTGCTGTATTACCTCACCTTCTAGGACCTCCCTCAGGGGTCCACTCTCTATACAGTAGCCCTTTGTTCTAGTATAGAAACTCCCCGTTTCCTTGAGAATCAGATTCCTCCCTAGCTACCTCCATCAAGCCTTGTAATATAGGGTCTGAGAAATGAGCCTGTCTCAACTCTGTCTTTGTGACTTTTCCCAGCTCCCCTTCCATAGGAAATCTGGTATCCTCTGTCAGCAGTGCCTCACTGTCAGCCTGGGTACTACCACTCACCTCTGCCCTTGCAGTCACCCTGTCCAAGGGAACATCAGTATCCAACAACAGCTGTGGTTCCCCTTCAGGTTCACTGCTACAAGATAGCTCCCTCCCTGAATTAGCCACATCACCAGTCCTGGATTCAGGAGTACATAGTGTTTTGGTCTCCCCAGGCTACCAGACCTACATGCCTGTCTCCAAGCCTGATTTTGTGTCACTGCATGAACACATCCCTGCATTATCAAAACCATTCCCTATCAAGACATCTACAGGGATATCCTCAAGCACACCTACTTGCTTACTTCCTTTTCCACCCTCCCAGTCAAGGTTAACCTAGCCAAAGGCATTTGGAATGTGATCCCTCCTAAAGCTCTGACTGGAGTGGACTGCCCAAACAAATACTGCTCATCTTTAACCATTGCAGGCTTCACAATGGTTATATTAAAGGCTGTGTCTCTTTTGGCAGTGACCTGTTTTCCATCCACCAATATAATTTACAAACTCTGGTGGTAGTTTGGTACTCCTGCTCTCTCCAGGCAACTTACTACTTGAATTCTGTTACTCCTACTTGCTGGTTCCCCCACTTTTTGTTCCCCACCTTCCTTCTGTGGACATGTATATGCTACATGGCCCAACTGGTTTCATTTGAAACATTTAACCCTGGATCATGGCCATGTACTTGAACTAGTGGCTTCCCCTGTTATTGGCAAACTCTGTTGGGGCAGTTTAGGCTGCTCATCATGGGTCCCCTTATATCCATGTGCAGCACTGGGTAACCATTTCCTTTGCAGTGATGCTCTGCTTGCTAAGTAGAAATCCCCTTTTTCCCAGCTCATCTGCAGAACTGCATTCCCTGTCTGCCAACCAGATTTTCACATCCTCAGGCAAATTGCTAAGGGCTTGTTCCCTCACCAAAAGGCCTGCCAACCATTTAAAAGTGGTGACCTGACACCCACTCACCCACCTATGAAAAGGTGCTTAACTCAGCAATATAATCACACACACTTTCACCTGCCTTGCATCTATGCTCTCAAAACATTTTTTCTGTAAACTTCAGGTGTTAACCTAAAACATTCCAATAAACATTTTTTTAAATGTAGCATAGTTTAAGCAATCAGTATCAGAAATTTTTGAAACAGCAGTTACAGCTTTACCATGGTGTAAGGGGATCAAGAACTGTACCCCGAGCCCTTGGCCAACATTTTACTGTTGACAAAGTCTTTCAAATATATGAATAAAACTATCAAAATTATAACAGTCTGTCAATTGTGGAAGAAATCTACTGACGTTTATTGCTTCTGGGGTTCAGTTATTGCATTCCCCATTACCTCCATGATCCTAGCAAAGAGTCAGCATTTCCATTTCATGTTGCCTCTGCCTCTAATTTTCTTTGGCTTCCAAACATCTCAGTCTCTCTTTCTTCAGACTCCAAATGCTGCATTTGCTCTGCTGATTCTTAGGTTTGGCCTCTAGTTCATCTCTTTAACTCATGATGGGTTATTACATCATCTGAGGAAAAATTGAACTGTCCTGATTCTGAGAGCTGTACATCCCCAAAGCCAGACTGGTTGTCTTCCTCATTTCTGGTGTGTGCTGCAACTGTAATTAAGGCTCTAATCATTTCCCCTTTAGTCAGGTTGGCATGCACCAGTCCTTTGGCTTGGCACATCTCAGCCTACTGGTTTCTTGTCAGCTTGGCATATTCCTGTGCTGATATCCTTGCCTGCTTTCCCTGACTAACTAAGCTAACAAAAAGTAAATAAATAAAACTATTGTGATATGAAACTCTGAATGTCTACATTGTGGCTGCTTGAGAGTACACATTTTTTAGTGACAACTGCTTACAGGTTACAAAAGTTCAATTAATATCCCACCACTGCCACCAATATGCATTGTCCCCATGCTGGGCCAGTAATCAAGGAGCCTGAATCCTCACCACAGATACTGGAGTGGGACATGCACTTGCAATACAAATGGATACACTCAGTGTTTCCAGATGCAGACCTTTCGTCATCAAGCACAATTTCTGTTAAGATCACACAGAGAACACACTCAGTCTAGAGTCTGGATCTCTGTATCTGTCTCCATCCAGGTCACCAACAAGACTCCCCACTAATACAGCTCTAGGGTTAGTTCCTTAGCCGATTGTCCAAGCTAAGACCTCCAGCACCCTCTTTGTAAGCCCAGTGCTTGATGTCCCTGCTCCAAGTAGCTGACACACACACACACACACACACACACACACACACACACACACACACACACACATGCACATACACATGTGCATGCACACACACACACACACACACACACACACACACACACACACACACACACACACACACACACACACACACACAGACACACGTGGGAAAGGCTGGCACAGATTTACCTGCTGTGTCCAGGTCTGCCCAGAGTATAAGGTAGTTATCACTGCCATCAGGGACTCTACAATCAGCTACTCTAAGGCCCTTAATAAAGGGTGTCCAATTATACTGTATAATATTAATACTAACACAAATGGTAGTAGCTGACCAAGACTGCTAGGCCTCCTGGAGTGGCCAACACAGTGTCACCAAATAAATATAAACACTCTCAAAGCTTAAATATTTTCTAAAAAAGGACAAGTGACAATGAAAAGTTTAAATATATTTAATAATTACTCCATGTAAAATATAAGATCCAAGATTGGTTGCAGATTGACCTCATTTGGTCACCTGACTTTAGGTTCGCACAGTATCCCCCTTTGAGGCTGAGACAGAAGTTTAGCATAGACAGCTACAGTACACATCTAAAAGTTTATGACAGTGCCTGGGGCTTCCCCTCTTTTTACTGAGCTAATGAACAAAGACTTTTTCCAGACCCACCATCTCCAGTCCTATTCAGCACTGTGGGGTACCATTTTAATGGTTTAACAGCTCATTTACATTTCCCTTATTTGTCTTAAGGCAAGCTAGCTGGTTAACCTCTACTGTTCCAGTATCCTCTATTAAAACATATATGTTTAATTCAGTTACATGTACATGTGCATTTCTTTTCATTCCAGCAGGGTGCACTGTTGATAAATTTTAACACAGGCAAACCTCACAAATACATTTTCAGCACAAGCATCTGTACACATCAATTTGATATCCAAATGACATATAACTACAAAATTCGAGCTAGCTGTGCTGACACAAGTTATATATCCACTGCCCTCCTTCTCCTGGTATGGCTGGCGGCACCTGCTATCATCACGGGTGCCCCAGGCTTTTCTGGTGCCCTTGGATCTGAAGGATGCTTACCTTCATATTCCTATTCACCCTCTTTTCAGGAAGTGTTTATGTTTCTCTGTTTCTTACTCTCATTTTTAGTTATCTGTTTTGTCTTTTGTCCTCTCTACTGCCCCAAGGGTACTCACAAAATTCCTAGCTCCTGTGATCACTTTTTTTAGACTCCAAGGCATTCAGATTTTTCATTATTTAGACAACATATTGATATGTGTACATTCTCCCATTTGCCTTTTACAGGCTTCTAGAGTTCACCATATCTTTCCTTCAAAGTCTGAGGTTGAGTATCAACTTCCAAAAGTCTGCCCCGACTCCCTCTCAGGATCATGTGTATCTGGGTGCAGGATTCAGATAGTGCCAATTTTGGCCTGTCTTCCACCTCCAAAGGTTTTGTCCTTCATAGTCTTCTTTCTGCCCCTTCTTCCTCTTCCTTCCATTCCAGCTACAGAGTTTCTTCAGACCATGGGATTCATGACCTCTTCTATTCCAGTGTTTCCTCTTATCAGACTGCATACATGGTAGTTTTAATGGTACCTCAAGTCAGTTTGGCTACAGCTTTGCCACACTCTGGATATCAGACTGCCTGTCCTTCGTTGTTACAAGTGAGAATTCAAGTGGTAGATTCTGCAACTTGCCCTCAACTCAGGCCTGCACTTTTAAACTTTGATTCCTTCTCAAGAACTGTTCATCAATGCCTCAGACATGGGGTATGGGGCTTCTTGTGGTCACCTAAAAGTTCAAGGTCTCTAGTACCTCCACCAGAACTCATATCGTAGCAACATTAAAGAGATGAGAGCTCTGATTCTGGCCATTGAAGCTTCTCACCCAATGCTCTCTCCAAGCCCTTTGAAGATTTACACAGACAACACCACAGTGATGTGATATGTCAACAAGCAGGAGGCACAAATTCTTATCTTCTTTACAGGATAGCTCTTCAGGCATAGAATCTGGTTATCTGTTATCAGCTAACTCTTCAGACAGTGTACATTCCTTTATAACACAATCTAGTGGCAAACACTTTCAGCAGATCCAAAACACAGGCTTATGAATGGATGCTTCAAGGATACATATTTTTGAACATAGACCATCATTAGTGTAGTCCTCCTGTAGATATTTTTGTCTCCCCTCTAATCCGGCAGCTCCCTCTTTTCTGTCCCAGAGTACCATGCCATCTGGTGTGGAAGATGAATGCCTTTTTACCTTGGAAAATCTTGCTAGTAACCTCCTTTAGGCCAACCCAACACAGGTTCCCCCTCTTAATGCATCTGGCCAGGAGCAATCACCAGAAGTTACCTCACTGGTTGGACCTCATCATACATGGCAAGGGAGTCACTTATCCATCTTCACTTGTCCACTCTTTAACTTGCAGTGTGAGTGAAATGGTTTTGATCCCTTTTAGGCACCTCTTTTCTGAGGATGTGCTGTGAGTTTTAGAGGAGGCATGAAAACCTGTAACCAGAAATTCTTGTATATCCAAATAGAAAATATTTGGTCTGGTGCCATGCTCATAGCTAGGACCCTTTATCAGTGGAGGTTGTTCTGTTCCTCTCCTATTTGTGTGAGTTGCTCTATTCCGGCTTTGCCTATTCTTCTGTAAAGGACAATTTGTCAGGTATTTCTGCCTGTCTGCCCTTGAATCCCCCTTTGATTTCTAGTTTTGAGATCAAACAGTTTCTTAAAGGAATCCTGCAGCTTAGATCCCCAAGGAAGCCTATTTCTCCTCCTTGGGACCTTAATTTTATTTTGGAAAAATTGACCCAGGCTCCTTCTGAGCCTGCAGTTTCAACTTCTCTGCAACACTGTACCTAGAAGACTGTCTTGTTGCTTGCTATTACTTCTGCTTGGAAGGTTTCTGAACTTCAGGCCCTTATGGCCATTTCTCCTTTTTTGATTTTTCAGAGACAGAGTGTCTCTTTGTACTAATCCTTCTTTTATGTCCAAAGTTGCTGAGTTGTCCTTGAATCAGGCAGTACAACTCCCTTCTTTTTTCCTTCTCTGCAGTCTGCTAATGAAACAGTCCTGCACACCTTGGATTTGCACAGACAACTTAAGTATTATTTGGATAAAAATAAGACCATTCATAAGTCTGACCAGCTTATTTCTTTTCATCACAGGACTTTGGATTTAGTTGCTTCAAACCATGCCATCTCCTCCTGGATTTCCAAGGCCATTCCTTTTTGTTATTCTTTTCATGGCAAGTGTCTGTCTATTTCAGT
The DNA here is from genome assembly GCF_019279795.1 of Protopterus annectens. Classification (NCBI taxonomy): domain Eukaryota; kingdom Metazoa; phylum Chordata; order Ceratodontiformes; family Protopteridae; genus Protopterus; species Protopterus annectens. The sequence goes on along the minus strand of NC_056728.1, from coordinate 111,761,824 downwards.
TAGAGCTCATCCCACTGGGGTTGTTGCCTCTTCTGGTGTTTCTTCAAGGATTTGGACACCAGTACCATCCTTGAAGCTGCTACTTGGCCCTCAGTACATACCTTTACTAAGCATTACAAATTGGATATGGTTTCCAGGGCCAGAGCAGGTTTTGTTTAGTCCATCTGGCATGGGATTGTTGAGGGCTCTTCTCAGCCTTCAGCCTCCCACTCCTTTTCTTGAGCTTTTGTACCCTCCCTAAGGTGAGGAATGCTGCATCAGTAATGTAGACAGACATGTTACAGTTGTGCAAGATCTTATCATAACAGTAGATGTCCTTCTCTTCACTGTTGCAGTATTCACTCCCTCCCTCCATCTCCCTTTTCTTCTTTTGAGTTTTTATTTAGTTACCTTGCTGGTCGAGGGTCCCCCGTTTCCTTCTCCATTTTCTCCACTTCGGTGTGCATAGCTGGATAACCGCATCCGTATATCACCTACATCCTGTTTGGTGAACATACGTGTTATGTACAATGCATACAAGATCTAAAGGTTTTGGTACTGGCCAAACATTTGGCTATCCTTGGCAAGAGATCCCTAAGGTTAAAAATTCTGCAAGAGTGAAAAGAAGGATATCTACTGTTATGGTAAGATTTTACGCAACAGTAATTTCTTGAATGAACAATTTTTTTTGTTATGCAGTCACATCAGGAAACTAAGCTCCACTACCTTGAAACATGCTTTTCCTCATTTGGTCTCATGTATAACATGCATCAAGATTCATCCCTCCTCTTTTCAGATAATCTAATATATGTGTGTGTATATATATATATACATATATATATATATATATATATATATATATATATATATATATAGGATCTGGAAACATGCTCGACTAGCATATGTTCGAATCACAAAACATCGAACACACATACATGAAAGCGCTTAACACTGACAAGTGCTTCTATGTATGTGTGCCTGTTTCGTAGACTGGACTACAGTGCAGGTAAGGGAAAATTCCCTTTTCCCCACTGTAGTGCAATCTCGGAGTGAGAATAATAAAGGGGGGGGTGTGGGGGTGCAGGGGGAAACGTAGATTTTTTTTTTGAATTACACATACACGGTAGTGCTTTTCGATGTTAAGCGCTTTCATGTATGTGTGTTCGATGTTTTGTGTTTTGTGATTTGGACATATGCTAGTCGAGCATGTGTTCTAGACCCATATATATATATATATATATATATATATATATATATATATATATATATATATATATATATATATATATATATACATATATATTTATATATACGTGTATGTGCATGTGTGTGTGTGTGTGTGTGTGTGTGTGTGTGTGTGTGTGTGTGTGTGTTTGTGTACATGCGTACATACATAACTTGAGTGGTTGAGTGGATACTAAATAAAATATAAATAATGGAGCAGAAGTCCTTTATCAAACATATTTAAGACCCAACCACAGACCTACAAGTAAAAGAGAGAAACATCTGAACAGATACACATACAGGCTTCCCTTTGTCAAGGCATCATTGGAGACATGGACACCACCCCACCCCCATTACATTTCAATGTAGAGTGAAACACATGCCATCACTATTGCACTCAGGTGTAAAATACAGAAGTTATAGATCTGTTTTCACCTTGCTTGGTTAGCCAGAATAACTCACTTGGTAATTTTTCATATGAATCCATCTTGGCATAGTCTCTATTTTAAATAGAAACCTACATGGTCTATCTATCTCCATACTTCTTAACCTCTGTGCACAAGAAATCTGTATAAAGCCAAAAAATAATGGCAGCAAAGGCCCAAAATCAGGGTGGGACAGATTTTAATTGTTGCTTTTATAAATTTAGAAATATACTAAAATAACGGGCCTAGTACTGACGTACATTTTCTAAAGAATATGAAGCCTGAAACTCAGATGTATGTCATTATTTAGTGATGTCAGTTTTTAATAATTTGCCACAAAATTTATGATGAAAAAAACAGTAATCTGGACAGCTGAGAACTGTCAGTCTTTTACCAGATGGACTCAAGGACGGCCATATTAAAATGCCTATGACAACTGTAAAACAGTAGAAGAGCAAGATAGGTACTGACCTAAGAATAACTTAGATTCCATGACTCTTTTACCTGAAAACATAGTTACTGTACCTGTCTCACACTCTCATGTGAAGAATCATCCAGAAAGAGAACCAGCCACCCAGATGGGCAAACAAAGTAAAAGACTTCAGGCAATAGCCAAAAAAAAACATAAAAAGACATGACTGCAAGACAGCTAATATAATCAATAAACAAGAGTTAACTCTTGAGGAAACAATTTCCTTACTGGTGACACATTTGTAAGCTATTTGGATATCATGGTTAAATAATCCTTTATTTAAATATTTATTTTTTGTTGATCATATATTTATTTTTTGTTGATCATACTGTCCAATTTGCAGGGACTAGTCTCAGTCAAGAACTATTGAGAAAAGATCCAAAAGCATATTCATAACATTTATATGGACACAGCAAGACCTTCTGACCCATTTAGGTTGACTTCTTTGTAGAGTCTGAAACTCCTTCCTATGTCCACTGGAGTTTCCCATGTCCACTGGTTTCCTCTTACATCCCAGAAAGCTTTCAGGTGGATGAATTTTTATTGCCTGAATTACCCATAGATGAGTGTAGTGATTATGGGGATTTCTATGCATGTGCTAAGATGAGCTGTCACCCCACTAAAATGAATTCTCTGCCTTAGACCCACTGGAAGTTAGAACATAACTGGTGCTGCCTTGACACCGAACAGGAGAAAGTTAGTACTGAAAAATGAATGAACGAAACAATCAATATTCAGATGTTTCATACAGTTACATGTAATGGTTAGACAGCCTATATGAATTCTGTTTAGTGGAAAAAAACAACAAATTATTAAAATGTAAATTTGGGGTTCGTAACCTACTAACAGAAGAACAGGTCTACATAATGAGGAGACTGCCTTGAAGGTGAAAATAAATAAACAAACAAAAAGCTTGTGACAACAATATATATAGCTATTTACATTAGGGGGACAAAGCAGTAGCAGAATTAGTCTCATGCAAAAACTGAAACAGAAAATGAAAGATGTAGATGGGCCTAATGATAAACACTGGACTGACTTAAGAATATATGGGGAGTGGACAAATACAGGGAGAGAAAGGAAGATGCTCAGAGGAGGACACAATTCTAGGGAGAAGAATTCACAGGAAGATAAACAGTTTGAGGTGGATGGGGATAGCAACTACAAATTATCTCTGGAAAAAATGAGTTATTCCAAGCCAAAAATGGTATCTAATTATATCAATTCACTCACAAAGGCATAATCCATTTTGTAGATTCAAGGCTTTCATTTTAGAAGTGAAGGAGGCTTTGTATTCTGTTTTATAGCTTCAAGGAGTGAATCCAAAAGCAGCTGAGGTAATAATAGAATTGTTCTTTGTCAAATCTTGTGTTTATGTTGCATAGCAAAAAGATCAGATACAAGATCTCTGCTAACCTGGTACCATCTGAGTGAGACGGAGACAAAGATGAGTGACATTGATCGATTTATGAACAAAGTAAATGATTCTGAGTTTGTAAATCTAACCAATGCAAGCAGTTAAATTATGTAAATTAGTACTTTGTCTATGGTAATTCTGTAACAAACATTGCTACTTTGTGAATGGATGTGTTTAGCTTGTCTGCTACCGAGACAGCAGGAATGGTGCATAAACCAAGTGTGGAAGGAGCTTTGGTAGCAAACTTGTGCAGACTACAGCCAGTCATTTTTGATCACTGAAGTAATATCTGAGAGTATAGAGAATGCCAAGAAGTTCATCAATGTTTTTGACTGTGATCAAGGTATGCCATCGATTACAACTAGTAGTATGCTCTTCTGACACATCCAGTAACAGTCCAACTTATACACATCCAGTAAGAGTCCAATTTTTAATAGTAATCCTTCACTTTAAGGCTTGAGAATTCTGTATTTTATTTTTGATATATTAAGTTTGAACCTGAATTCAATCAACAATATTTCAAGAGAGAAGAAACCTACTTGCAGCAAGATCTGCATTAGGGTACTGAGGGTCAATTAGGCATGGAAGAGTGGTGTCGACTTCACTGATCCATGGGGCTATCAGGGGACAACTGGTAGTGTTTAGATGGGGATATCAGTGGACAACGGGTAGTGTTTAGATGGGGATATCAGTGGACAACGGGTAGTGTTTAGATGGGGATATCAGTGGACAATGGGTAGTGTTTAGATGGGTATATCAGTGGACAATGGGTAGTGTTTAGATGGGGATAACAGTGGACAACGGGTAGTGTTTAGATGGGGATATCAGGGGACAACTGGTAGTGTTTAGATGGGGATATCAGTGGACAACTGGTAGTGTTTAGATGGGGTTATCAGTGGACAACAGGTAGTGTTAAGATGGGGATATCAGTGGACAACGGGTAGTGTTTAGATGGGGATATCAGTGGACAACAGGTAGCGTTTAGATGGGGATATCAGTGGACAATGGGTAGTGTTTAGATGGGGATAACAGTGGACAATGGGTAGTGTTTAGATGGGTATATCAGTGGACAACGGGTAGTGTTTAGATGGGGATATCAGTGGACAACAGGTAGCGTTTAGATGGGGATATCAGTGGACAACGGGTAGTGTTTAGATGGGGATATCAGTGGACAATGGGTAGTGTTTAGATGGGGATAACAGTGGACAACAGGTAGCATTTAGATGGAGATATCAGTGGACAATGGGTAGTGTTTAGATGGGGATATCAGTGGACAACAGGTAGCATTTAGATGGGGATATCAGTGGACAATGGGTAGTGTTTAGATGGGGATAACAGTGGACAATGGGTAGTGTTTAGATGGGGATATCAGTAGACAATGGGTAGTGTTTAGATGGGGATATCAGTAGACAATGGGTAGTGTTTAGATGGGGATAACAGTGGACAACAGATAGCGTTTAGATGGGGATATCAGTGGACAATGGGTAGTGTTTAGATGGGGATATCAGTGGACAACGGGTAGTGTTTAGATGGGGATATCAGGGGACAACTGGTAGTGTTTAGATGGGGATATCAGTGGACAACTGGTAGTGTTTAGATGGGGATATCAGTGGAAAACAGGTAGCATTTAAATGGGGATATCAGTGGACAATGGTAGTGTTTAGATGGGGATAACAGTGGACAATGGGTAGTGTTTAGATGGGGATATCAGTGGACAACGGGTAGTGTTTAGATGGGGATATCAGGGGACAACAGGTAGTGTTTAGATGGGGATATCAGGGGACAACTGGTAGTGTTTAGATGGGGATATCAGTGGACAACGGGTAGTGTTTAGATGGGGATAACAGTGGACAACGGGTAGTGTTTAGATGGGGATATCAGTGGACAATGGGTAGTGTTTAGATGGGGATATCAGTGGACAACGGGTAGTGTTTAGATGGGGATATCAGTGGACAACGGGTAGTGTTTAGATGGGGATATCAGTGGACAACGGGTAGTGTTTAGATGGGGATATCAGTGGACAACGGGTAGTGTTTAGATGGGGATATCAGTGGACAACGGGTAGTGTTTAGATGGGGATAACAGTGGACAACAGGTAGTGTTTAGATGGGGATATCAGTGGACAATGGGTAGTGTTTAGATGGGGATATCAGTGGACAACAGGTAGCGTTTAGATGGGGATATCAGTGGACAACGGGTAGTGTTTAGATGGGGATATCAATGGACAATGGGTAGTGTTTAGATGGGGATATCAGTGGACAACGGGTAGTGTTTAGATGGGGATATCAGTGGACAACTGGTAGTGTTTAGATGGGGATATCAGTGGACAACGGGTAGTGTTTAGATGGGGATATCAGTAGACAACTGGTAGTGTTTAGATGGGGATATCAGTGGACAACGGGTAGTGTTTAGATGGGGATATCAGTGGACAACGGGTAGTGTTTAGATGGGGATAACAGTGGACAATGGGTAGTGTTTAGATGGGGATAACAGTGGACAACGGGTAGTGTTTAGAATCTTTAGATGAGTTTGCTTTTCTTTTTACTTTTTTCTGGATGTTGAAAACAGAGAACCAGCCATAACAATTGGGCTCATTGTTCAGATGTTATAGCTTTTTGAGATGGAGAATGCAGCTGATAATATCAAGGTCTTTGTTGTGTTTAGAAAATTAAACTGCAATCACTGTTCCTTTTCTTATGTTTGTTTCTATATTGCTGATGGGATGTTTTAAACCATTTTCTCTATAATCCTTGTGAGAAGAACATTTCAGCACTGTGTCACCTTTGTGAAAGGTATGAATGCATCTTTCCAGACAGAATGCACTGTGTGTTCCCCAAAAGTTATATTTACAAGTGTAGAGATAGACCAAGACAGGACCTTGGCTACTAGATGAAAAATAATGCTGGTATTCCTTTAGTAACTGGGCTACAGGTTGCCTCAGTTTCAGTGAGAAAGCTTCTGTACCTCATGGCAGCTGGTTGTTTCATAGCAGCTTATTATCTGCAGCTAGAATTTGAAGTTAGGTTTCTTATAATAGCATCTCATCCCTCATCCTTCACCCTGATAACAAATTCATCAGCAGTCAACAGACTGAGTTTTAGACTAATGAATTGAGAAGATCAGTGTTTAACAGAAGTCAGTTAATCAAGGAGACTCATTTCTTGACCGCTGTATATTTTATAAAGCCATAGCAAATCTCTTTTAAACACTGCCAGGAGTGTACATAGGACTGTTCCTCTTCATTCATGATTGTACATTCTCATTTCATAACATGCCATTTTACAAAACACTCAGAGAAAAAAATGACTGAACAGCTCTTACAAGTCACCATAAAATAAGATTGGCTGTTCCCTTATGAAGAGATTGAGCAGTTTGATATAGAGCTGGTCAGTGTAGTAGACTGAAAATAACCTTTAATCTGCTTACATCAGTGGCTACTAGGACCAGCAAAGTTATCAGAAGAAGGGGAGATTTTTCTTGGTTTTAGTAATTAGAAGATCCCTTTCAAGTGCTCTGCCTGACTTGCAATGGGTTTGTGAGACAAGAAAAGCGAAGAACTTGCAAAGATGATCATTTTTATTTCTATTTAACATTTGTTAACTGGGAAAGTCTGACTTGGAAAGAAACCAATTTTCAGCAGAGGCTTGGGGAGAAATGCTAAAGACACCTGTCTTTGTAACATGGGAGGAAACCGGAGCACCCAGAAAAAAAACTACACAAATACAGGGAGGGCATGCAGACTCCACACAGAAGGCACCCCAGCCAAGAATCAAACCAGAGAGCCTCTTGCTATAAGGCGACAACACTACAGCTGCACTGCTGCCAATGGTTCGTAGTTCATTTTAATGTTTTAACTTTGAGGTAAGACTTTCCTTGCTGTAATTCACCTGCATGACATCACACTATACCATTCGTTCCTTAAGCTATTTGATATTCCATGTTATGTAGTATGTCTCATGCTGAAGCTTTTCAGAGGAGCAACAACAACAATGAATTATAGCAGAGTATTGTCAAAGGAGAGCATTTTTATGAGAGCGTTAACATCATCTAACAAATATCAAATGTTATGTAATATCACCCTTTGGAAAAGGGTAAGGTGGAAATATTTCAGTCTTCTGACATTAAAATATATATGAGAACATGGGATATGCTGACTTAATCAAACTGTAAATGTAGCAGCATGGCTGCAAACAGAGCCAGATCATGGTCAAATAGGGACCTTTACAGGGTAATGCACCTAAGTCCCCCCCCCCAGCCATTCTAGTGTCCCATTACTTGGATTCCTCCACCAAATTACCATAATCATTGTTCAAAATAGTCAGTGCACTATTTTCCTCTTTAATTTTGAAATCGTTACACAGAAGTGGATTTAAAAACTTTTAATTTATTTATCCTTAGTTCACCTTGTTGGATCCATTAGGCTGGCAGCCTCTTTTCAGGAAAAACTTGAGGCAGTACTTGTAATACTAGGGAGAATTTGGTGAAGACATCGGGGAACTTCCTCTACTCTTTTGGTGAACAGGGGATACATTTTACAGTTGCACTTTCTATTTCCGGCCCGGGCACAGTGGTGGCCCAGAGAAGCAGAAAAATAACATCAGTTGAATTAGGGACAAACGGCAGTGATGAATAGTTGCTTCAGTTGGAGAAACAACCAAGAGGAAAGGAGGTACAGGAGGACAAGATCGAGTTGGAGAGGTTGGACTGTAAGAAGACTGTCGAGCCTTCACAGGATAGCGGATTGGAATCATGGAGCACATTAAAAGTGAAATACTGAAAGAAAAATATGGCAAAATGGTGCATGATGAGTTAATTTAAAAGACGGAAAGAAAGTATGAACAGGGAAATGAATGCATGTCAAGAAAAATTCATATTGTAGAATGCAAAGATAAGAAGACATAAGAAAACAGGAAATTATGGTATTTGAATATAATGGGAAAATAGTATTGTGTTTATCCATGGAAAAATTGAGGAAGGAAAAATTAAGTGAGAACAGAGTGGTATAAAAATATGCAGAATGTAAAGCTTTTGTATGGAGATTATCAATAAGAAATTGACACTGAAAGTGAATATGACCTATAAAGAACATGTAATTATTGGAGAGAAGTTGAAGCAGTAGAACATATTTTAAAATGTAAAAGGGTAAAGAAAATGATAGGAATAGTTATCTGAAGACAATTATTTGGAAGGAATTAAGAAGTGAGAAAATATAAATGGACATGCTGGAATATAAGTGTTATAAAGACAGAAGAAGGGAATACGTAAAGAAAATTGATAGACGGATATCTTATATTACATGGACAATATGGAATGAAAGACTGAATGAGATAAAGTTTAATGGAAAATGAATATTGGCAGAAATAATGCATAAGATAAGATTTTGGATAACTGAAAATGAATGTATATGAAGATGAATATATATATATATATATATATATATATATATATATATATATATACATACACACACAAACACACACATAAAGCTCTGCAAATTAAAAGATTATAAATAGTGTTTATGTAGACAATGTATTTAATGAAGGACCCTTACTCTTCTTGATAGGTACCATGGGATCTTTTACATTTAACAGAGCTACCACAAACTCAGGCAGAGGGGTCTTCAGTTTAATATCTCATCTGAAAGATGACATACTTTGAACGGCAGCACCCCCTTTATAATGCTCTGCAGCATCAACAATCCCTTTACCTGGCATGGGAATAGAACCCACAGCCTTTTGATCAAAGGTGAGTGCATTCATTACCTGTTGCACCACCCACACTGCTTTCAAGTTCTATAGCAAAAACACAAATGGCCATTTACTAAACTAAACAAAACAGTTGTACATTGAAAACAGACCTAGCATGAGCAACAGTGCTGCTTTCAAACCAAGCCCCCCCCCCCAGCATATAGTTTTATGACCATGCATTAATGGCTGGTGTTCTTTGAGTCACCTTCCTGACTGTTATAAATTTATTTCTTGTTTAATACAGGAACATTTGTTAGAGTGCATTTCAATTTGTAATTCTTAACGTTTTTTCCAGAAAGCAGTGAAACAAAATGTATGAATCAATAATAAGAGCAATATTTGTTAGAGTCATTTTAAATTTGTAGTTTGAACATTATTTTCCAGTGAGCAGTAAAACGATATATATAAACTAGCAATGAAAAATGTACCCATTTCAAAACATTTCAACCAACTCAAAGACCGACATTGACTGACTAACTGTAATATTCAGTGGTTTACCAAGGTCTTACAGTTGAAATAGAGGATTAAGACTGTTGCTGCCTGTAAATAAGGTACAAGGTTTGAACATGAGCTATTAAGTCATTTAACTAAACTGCCCTCTCTAACTAGTGGATTTCTCTCTCTTTCTCACTCACACACACACACACACACACACACACACACACACACACACACACACACACACACACACACACACTTAGTATCTTTCTCTCTGAAAAGAGTGCAACAGATAAGAACTAGCACATGCACACACCTACTAGCGTTGTATCTGCAAGGAATGCATCAGAGTGACAACTAGATCCATAATGCAGTTTTGTTTTGTTTAAGCCTACAAATCAAAATCTTTCAATAATGCTGCTGCATAAGTTCCATTTGAGCCTGTAAATCAAAATTGCTCCATAATGTTGCGCACATCTGAGAATCAAAATCTGTCGATCCATAATGTTGCTGAATACAAGGTTCCTTTAGAGTTTAAGTGCCTGCTGCAAATCAAAATCTCATAAGCCTGAATATGTATGGGCCTATTGGCTGGCTGGATCCAACCAGGGAAAGCACAAAGTAATAGAATGCAAATGTGATGTAACACTTGTGAGAACAGGAAAAAAATTAAAGCAGCAGGCAAAAGCAGCCAGTTCAAAACTTTACTTCTTGTTTTTTATAAATTAAATTCATATCATGGCTGGATTCCCCCCACCTCAAGCAGCAACAGGGTCTAGGTACCCCCCTAGGTTGCTACTTGCCAAGTTACCAACACACGATGTTAAAAGCAAAGTGTTTATGATATATCACTTCAGGATGTACATATAATATAAGCGTGGTCCTCTAGGTTTATGTGATTATGTGTAAATGGTTGATTGTTACTGTCTCACTCAGAACTGAGATTTCCCATAATAACAGTCTCAGTTTTAAAGTGTTCCTTTACCCAGCAAAAATTACCTTCGGTGAATTAATGTACATATTTAGGAAAAAAAAACTCAAATATTTAAACATTTTGACTAATACAATGAATAGTACTTTTTCACAATTAGTTATTTTAAATGGCTATACTTTATTAAGGTAAACGATGTATATCCTAGGTATGATGCAGGTCACAGCTAGGATATATGTTAGGTATGACAGAGATGGCCATACCTAGGATATATGTTGGGTTTAATAGCGGTCATACCTAGGATATATGTTGAGAAAACCACAAGAAAACGCACAAAGAGCAAGAACCAGTAATGCAACCAGTAGTACCAAGGGACACAATCTAAGGAGAATATCAATTAAAGAAGTATAATTCCACAAGTCAGCCAAGCAAGTAGAAAATCACGTAGTTTATTCGAATCATAAAATTCAATAAAATGAACAAAATGTTAAGCACTTTCACCCAGGTTCAATCCCAGGCTTCCTCAGTACATGAAAATGCACGGGCACGCTCACACAAACTCACACAGACACACACATGCACACACACATGCGCGCACACACACACACACACACACACACACACACACACACACACACACACACACACACACACACACACACACACACACACACACACACACACACACACACACACACACGCACACACATACAACTGAGTCACACCTATGGTCAGTTTTGATGCTTATCTGGCCACTATGCACACATCTTTGGTGAAAAGCTCACCCAAACTTGTTTTCAAGACCCGTAGAGAAATAAATAAAGACATTAACAATTAAAAACAGGCAAGCATTTATAGAAAGCACAAATAGTGCATATTTATGAACACAATTATGATATACAAAATAGAAATGGCAATAATGCACTTTTTATACACAGACTGAAATATCCACAGTACTCCAAGGTTTTGTGTTCTTAAGCACGTTTCTACCGAACCCAGGGGAGGCCCTTGGGAACTGAAATTAGAGTACAGAGAATTGATTTGGCAGCTGCAGCATAATGCAGGCCAATTTCCCGGGTTAAATGATATCATATCTATTAATAGGTACTAAAATTAAGAGCTGCCAAATTATGAAGTTCAACTAATGTGGCACTTCTACAGCATTACTGTTTTTTTGTTTGTTTGTTTTTTTTTTTTTATAAATGCTTACCTGTTTTTAATTAAATTCCTTGGAATTACAGGTTGTTAAAAAAAGCAAAAGCATTTTTTCTATCTGAATGTCACTTTTATAAGTAACTTGACAAGTCTTTTATTAGGATTATAAACAATTGAATAGTTTGCAGACATAGCTGGAATACAAATCAAAATAAGGTTCATAGGAGGAGATGTATAATGTCTTGTTTAGGATGTTAGAGGACTTGCTATAAACAGGTGAGTAGAAATAAATGTGCATAAAACTAAAGCACAACCAAGTATTTCAATGTATATAAAGACAAAGTAAATGAGACTGTGAATTGCTTCTTATGAGAAAATACAAAGAATTGTATTTGGAGTTATTGAAAATATATTTCCTTAACATATTTTTAACAAGATAGGCCCTATAGAGTACAAAGCTCTTTTATTAAACCAGATTTGAAAACAAAGATTGAACAAAAAGAAAGGACTAGCAGAAGTAGTTATAAAATATATGACTTCTAGATGACTCAGATCTGACGAGCAACTTAATTTCAGTATTTCTGAAGTATTTGTTCACACATTAATGCAATAATAGCACCAAATGCACTTAATTTGTGAACTCACAGTTCAAGCATCTACAATTCATGTGAGCAGAATGTTCATTACCTTTTTTTTGAATACTGAAAGCATCTAATGAAGCAATGCCTTTTGTCATTACTTTAAAGTACATAGGCTTCTATTAAACGTATATCAGAGGACATTTTCATCATAAGCAGCACAAAAAAGTGTGTGTGTGTGTGTGTTTTATATATAGCTAAGACTCTATTATAATATAACAAATTTGATGCTGAAGATTTTGTTTTATTCATACCTGCATTAGAATGGGCAGCATTTTATGTAAAGGTCAAAAAAGGAGTGGCTTTTAGGTCAACTGTTAATTATTTTATTAGTATCAATCTGAAAAAGTAGTTTCCATGCTTTCACTTTTTTATCACATTGTTTACTTTAATTTCTCAGTAGCTTCCAGTACTGTAATTCTGTTTCATGGCATTTTTTTGTCCAAATACATTTTTTTTCCTAGCTTGGAAAGGAACCATCAATGGCGGTCTCATCTCATTGGTTGGCCATAGATTCATAGATTATTACTAGGCTAGCTGTCCTCATGGACCATTTTCAAGCCTAGCCAATTACCCCTTATGGGAATCAAACCCTGCACCTTGTGTTTGTAAAGTAAACACCTTAACCATTACACCACCCTCACACTTGGGGAATACTGACATTCATGGAAACATTCCTTGCTACATAGCATGGTGGGTAATTCTGCTACTTTCCATGGTATATTACTACCTCTTGGGCTTTGCAGAGTTTCTAAATGACATATTAATTTAAACAGCCACTCAGGTTTTTCTTCCACTTTTAGTTTATTTTTAATGAATATAGTGAATCTCTGCTTCATAAAGGATGGCTCAGAAGTGCAGCAATTAGCATTGTCACCTTACAAAAAGAGGTTCTCCTGTTCAGTTCTCGCCTGGAGTGCCTTCTGTGTTGGCTGTGAATGCCATCCTCGTATTTATGTGTTTTTTCTTCAGATGCTCCTATTTTCACCCACATTCCAAAGATATGCAGTCACACTAAATTGGCTTTAGGTGTCTGTGTGTATGAGTGTTTGCGCATGTGAGGTATGGAAGAACAAACATAGTAAGGCTAACCATCTGGCAGTGTGAACATTGGTTTTAGCTGATTGCCAGCCTTGATGTGACACCTTACTCTATATGCAAAAGTGGGAACACGGGGTTGTGGACGGGTTGGATTGATGGAGAGTGAATCTGTGTGGCAAGACATTTCTGCCTTGGAATCGCTTCTCATAACCCATGTGTTATTTGTTTCTTTTACTGCTGTTTTCCTTAAGGGAGGAACAACACATGCAGAATACTCATTTGGAGATTTTGAGAGTCAAAGTTGGAGATTTCATTTTTCCTGACAAGTGTTTTACTAGCAAAAGAAGGATGCAAAATGGAAATGCTATAATATTTTTTTGTTTGTTTTATTTTTCTATATTTATGAGATATACTCAACTCCTATATCAATCTTTAATTTCCCTGGAGTTTACTAGGCAAGTAGGGAATGACAATCGATTAAAAGGTCTTTCTTCCCTATCACATAAAAACACACACACGCACAGATACACACACACACACACACACACACACACACACACACACACACACACACACACACACACACACACACACACACACACACACACACAAACTGAAATGTCCACACAAAACCCAGAGAACACAGGGAAGATATGCTTATAGGTATAGTTGAAATGCATGTAAGATTACACATTTTTTTTTCCATTTCTTTGGGCTAAATCAAGTAAATTGCTGCTCCTTTTCTGATGTTAATGCCCAATGTGGCTGTGTACAAGAAAAACTATGGCTAGCTGTTACCATGCTTCTCAAAAATCTTAAAAAAATCATGAGCACCGCATACTTAAATTTGTGAATGCATTTATTAGTATGTGCAATCCCTCTTTTTATTGTGGCATGTAAGTTCACAGGAATGTAATGTGAGAAGATTATGATTTGCTGCTTATTGCTTTTCTTCCAGTAAGGTTATTTCATTCACTTGGAGGCACGTGCTAGGGAAACTCAACATCATTCACTGCTTTACACGTTGCTGCTGTAATTCAATGTTCTTTTCCTAATGACTTCAGGTTAGGCTCTGTGTTATAAAAATAAGAAGATGAATCTAAAGTAGGTATTTGTTTTGATCCTTCTGTTTACTAGATACAATTCTGTTTTTTATTTAAATGAGGTTTTTGATTACTTTTGCACTTTTCATTTCTTATTTTCATAAGAACAAGATTATATTTTGGTCTTTATTTTTTCTTGTGCTGAAATAACAATTATTTATTTAGTTTTCAAAAACAATTACTGGTTTATTTACTTGTTCTATACCAAATAAATAAATAAATTATATTTGTGTACAATCTAGTCATGTGATACCCGTGCAAGTTAAACATTATTAAAACTTATAGCAATGGTTGATTCAGCATCATCATAATTTGACTACAACTTTACTGTGGGTCTATTCATAAACATGTAGTGTATGCATTAAACAAAACAGTTCAACGAAAGGTATTGTACATGGAGGAGGCAATACAGAGACAATGCGGAACACAGGGTAAGCAAACAACTGTAAAAGAGTAATTGCGAATAAGGGCCCACATGCAAATAAGTGTCATCACATATGCAAATGACAACAGGAAATGCACAGCAGTGATTCATAGATGTATAAAGTCGGCATTATGAGTCTTGGCATTTATCTGTCCTGAGTGACAGAAATCTTTGGTCACTGGAGCAAGGCAAGCAATGCAATGTTAGTGATGCCAACGGCTTTAGTTGAACAGGTATTAGCAACCCAGTTTCAGAGCCAGTGTCTTTCATGTGGAGTTTTGTTACCCTCATTGATGCAGATGAATTGCCAGGACTTAACATGCCATCCCCTCCACAACCAGTGTGTCATTGAACTCTACCAGTAGAAAGAGAAACTATACAGGTGCTAGCAAACATGTGGCGGTCATATGTGGAATGAAGAGAGGTGTGTGGACTGCCCATTTAGGTGGACAGGAAGGCATGTATAGCATTAATCATCTTGTTGCAAGGATCTTTCAGCAATTGACAAAGGTCATGCTGAAAACTTCACAGCCATCCGCCTCATAGATATGACACCAGATCCATGGCATGATTGTGCAGCATGTAAAGAAGCATATATGGGTTCCACCGTCAGCAGGAGAGTGAACCAACATCATGTAAGCGTTTTACAACAGCCTATTTCCTTGAAGTCCTGTGCGGCATTCATTATACACACATTGCTATTAAAACTCCACCTGTTCCACATGGTGTCCAATA
Source organism: Protopterus annectens (assembly GCF_019279795.1). Lineage (NCBI taxonomy): Eukaryota > Metazoa > Chordata > Ceratodontiformes > Protopteridae > Protopterus > Protopterus annectens. The sequence continues at coordinate 111,746,095 of NC_056728.1, read as the reverse complement.
CTTCAACTGGAAAGGCTTCCACTCTTTCAGCTACCAGGTGGTATGTGATGCTCAGGATATCATAAACAATGTGTCCGTGTGCCACCCAGGCATGATTCCCACATCTGACAAATGTACAAAATCTACCAGTGTTTCAAGCAGGATGACTTCCCTCAGGGTCATACAGAAGGTAGATTCAAACATTGGCAAACATGTAGGCCAGTATATATATATATATATATAGATAGATAGATAGATAGATAGATATATGTCAAGCAGGCAGCACATAATGGTGTTCACTGTTGTCTGTGGTAGCTGATGTTGGATAAGTCCTAGAACTATGAATGATGACCCCCCTAACTGAAACCAGCAGTCCACCATGGGTAAGAGGAATTACAACACTGTATTTCCAGACATGGAACATCCCTGATAAACTGACTGGACTCCTAAAGAGATGGTTCCACAGTTTGGATATATCTGATGGCACACTGCAATATGCACAGGGAACCATCAGCCAATTATTTGTACTGTGCACCATGTTATTTAATATCGTAGAAGGTAAGAGGAGCTTATAAGAAGATGCAACAGTATGGGAGCATCACAGTGCTGCCTGAGATTTCTGTTGCTGCAGCAGAAAAGTACTTGAGTGCTACAGCATCACCCAGTGCAAGGTAGATGCAGGCACAAACACTGTGGCACTGACAAAGGTGAAGTTTCTGTTCATCAACTTTGTGCTATGATGCTGGCAACACAGAACAAAACTGGTACATGCAGCAGTTTGCCTAGGTTATACAATACATGCATTGGCTGGCTGTGTCAGGGAAGGCAGGGTACCACCATCATGATATGCAAAGGTGAGGTGAGACACTGAGACATCAATGCTACCATATGGACAAGGATCACTGCGCTAGTGTCTTATGAATCTGTTAGGCTGGGGGTCAATCTGGAATCAGATCCTCCAGTGGTTTGGTGGAGTTGCCATGTTACAAGCATTGGTTGTGTGTACTACATTTGCCTGCTATTTTGGGACTTGATGTGATGAGCAGTAGGGATACTGTAGCACTTCAGGAGCATGTGCAGAAAAAATAAGGTGGTGTTGCATGGTGACAGCCAAAGATGTTCAGCATCCTTGACCTGAACAATGACCACAGACAGATCCACAGATAGATTTGGCATGGTGTTGTCCAACTTGGGATAGTGATAGTTTAGAACTGGATGATTGGGAGCTTGTGGGCAGGTTAAGCATATGAGGTGGATGCCTAAAGAGAATTATTGACCATGACTGTGAGATCAAGCACAATTAGGCATGCTGACCACAGTGTCTAGAAGCAACAGTCTTGTGATCTTCAGAACAGTGTGTATCATATACATATGTGTGGCCAATGACCATCCCTCTTGCCTCCAGACTCTCCCATCTCCATGACTGAACAGCATGGCCCCAAGATGCAAATAAAATAAGGCAATTACTATCCGCCTCATGGACACATCTGTGAATACTGTATGAGCTACCAGGGATCTGAGTAGCAAAGTCAACTCCCTCTCCTTATATTCCTGAGATTGTGCAGGCAATGTGCAGCTTCCTCTGCAGGCCATGCAGATGCTGGGCATCATTATGCAGACCACACACTGCACAAAGTAACTGCTTCATGGTGAGTGTAGCAGCTGTCTCTGCCTAGAATACTAGCCTGCTCATCCACTGATTGATTTCCAGTGCTGTCCTAAAGCTGGAGAATGACCTGGAATTATGGTAGTAATGAACAACAATGTGATTCCCCCTTACTGTGTGTGCACAGATGTCAGAAGGATGCAACTGAATGATAACTGTGGTGGTGGCAAGTCCTTTGGAACCTGGGTGGAGCTCATTATCCCTCCTGGATTACATTGTATGTGGGGTATATGTATGAGCCACCAAATGCTAGCATTGCTGACATTGTCACTTTGTCATTTGAGTGTACCATGTGCATGATTCTATCATTAGCTGCCACAGGAAACATGCTGACATAAAGCATGTGTCATCCTTATATGCTGGGTCCTCCACCAGAAGGACTTGTGAATGCATAATGATAGTACACCTGTGGCAGAATTGAAACATATGCCACAGTCTCTCCAACATGTGGCATGTATACTGGTATATGATGCAATCTCTGAACACCATATGGGCCCATATACACCTTGAGGTGCAGATTGTTGCAGTTGCAGTCTGGATATACCTGTTTTGCTGAATAAGCCCCTCCCCAAACATGCAGATCACTGTAGGCCATGAGAGTGGATGTGCCAGTGCTAATTTTCAAAAGATATTCTGGCTGTTGCCCATAGCCCAGTTCCAACATGCAGCCACTGTCAAGTCTAAGGGTTTGTTCACACTCCCCAGTCAGTGAAAATAGGAATATTGCCATATCACAGTTGTTTCTGTGTGATTTTTCCACCTCCTGCTGTGGACAGGTCTCTGGTGATGTCAGACTCTGGGGTCTTGGCATGCAGTAAAATATCAGTTAATCTTCTCTGCACTTGTACTACAATCCTATGATGGCCATCCACTGCAGTGATGTTCTAAAGCACTCTTTGCCACATCTGGTCCAAGAATGTCTTCTCTGTTTTATCCATGGCCAGGAGACACATTCCATGTGATGTAAGGCCTGCAGTAACACCACAGTCACCTGGGTGGTGAACTTTTCAAACCATTATGGCCCACAGTATGTACCCAGATGGGTTAAAAACGGTGATCATGTTGACCGAGCACGTGCATGTGTGTGTGTGTGTGTGTGTGTGTGTGTGTGTGTGTGTGTGTGTGTGTGTGTGTGTGTGTGTGTGCATGCACCACAAATGTCATGCTAATGCACCTGTTCACTGTTGGCATATGGGCATTCATCCTTGTCCAATACCAGCAGCAATGACAGGCATGTTGTCAGTGGCCACAGACTTGAATCACTTGATTGACTGTCTGTACTGCTGTGTACAGACTGTACCTCCCTCCCACACTCTGTAAGTACAGCCGTGCCTTCACCTATATACAGGGGTCCTTGTGTCCTTTGTACCATGTCTGACCCTATGTTCACATAAGCCAAAGCTGCACATGCAAATGTCATACCCTTATGTTGTGTTTCCTGACATTGGTACCCCCACTACAGCTAGTCATATAACTGTCATGCCCTTGTACTGAGTTACATTACTTATATCTAGGTGCTGCCTTGTCCCTGTTGCTGCTGTCCACCATGGGGTGTTCATTTCATGGCAGAGATACATCACTAGGTGTGTTGCCTATCATCTGTATTTCTATATAAAATTGCAATGGCTTTTTCAGTGAGATCCTGATACTGAACTTGTTTTTGCTAATGCGATCTTTCTCAGTGTGGTAACCATACCTTATATGTCATTAAAACAGGCCTAATAGTGTGCTGATTAGGCTAATTAGGGAATTAGCATGAGCATCTTTGGATTATTACTATAAAACATTGTTCCATGGTACCCAAGTAATGGCAGCTTACTTGTTCCAGTGCTAATGAGATGTACACACTATGACCATGCATGGGCCCTGTTAAACTCATAGTGTGACATCTCTGCATGATGGATACTTTATCTAGAGCACTGCTTTGGCCCTGTAATGCATATGACATCCCAATATGTGGCTGTGTGCACAGGGTTACCAGGTTACCATTTTTCTCCTAAAGTTGACCAGCTGAGTTGTCAAGGCATCTACAGGTGCTGAATAGAGTAGGATCTCTTACTGATGTGAAGGAGAAATCAGAGTTTTCTCCTCCACAGGGACTTTGAGGATTGCATGCCACACCATTATGATGGCCCTTTATATGAAGTGGATATTTGCCACCAATTTGTCAGGACAGTGAGTGATGCCACTGTCATCTCCTGTTCTGCTAAGCAGTACAAGCATATGTACAGTGACTTGATGTAGTCCCACCCAGACCTGATATACCAAGTGGAGGCAGAGATTTTGTAGATTGCATTATCTGTGTACTATAAGCATTGTATATTATTATTTTTTTCTTTATTTGTGTGTCTTTGCTTCATCTTCTTTACACAGATACAGTGGAGTAATACACTATTTCCATTGTCTTTTACGGTGGCCGAAGAACATGAAGTGAAATGAATAAGTCAGCCAGTGTCATAGGGTTAAGTTAAAGAGATTCCAGAACCTTTTATTATTTATTGAGATATATTTGGTAACTGAGGTAGAGCACATATACACAGATATCTTTTCAGACTCAGCCTGAGAGCTCTGTCTGGTTAATGGCCTTGATCAGAGTCACACAGTTGGGGAATAGAGACTGGTGGAATCAAAGACTGGTCTATATAAAGCAGATTGTTAACATCTCCTAGCCTTAACCTTCTGTGTTAATTGTCATTTACATTAACTCATATCACTACTATTTGATGCAATGCATATAACAAAAAAATACAGTATGAATATGATGGCATTCGTCTGCTTCTGGCTTTTCCCGGTTAGGGGTCGCCACAGCGGATCATCTGTCTGTTCACGATTGGCAGTGGAGTTTTATGGTGTCGAGTTGCCAGCCCAGCACCCAACCTTCCAAAGAAGGCACACACACACACACACACACACACACACACACACACACACAGACCTAGAACCAATGTAGAGTATCCAATCCACGTACTGCATGTCTTTCGGGTGTGGGAGGAAACCAGAGCACTCGGAGGAAACCCACGCAACCACAGGGAGGACATGCAGACTCCACACAGAAGGCACCCTAGCCGAGAATCAAACCGGAGAACTTCTTGCTGTGAGGTGGCAACGCTAACTGCTGTACCACAGCAGCCGCCCAATATGATGGCATTCAGTAGGCTAAAATATGTCCAATAAATCGTATGTCTGGTAAAGTATGACATACCTAAACTCTATGCAAAATTAAATGAAGGATTGGCAGTAGTGAATCAGGCAGTGATAATATGTCACAGTGCTCCAGTTCATTTTCCATCTGGGGAGCCTGTGAGTAGAGTCCACTTGTTCTTCCTGCATCTGTATGGCATTTTAGTGTGTGATTCAGTTTCATTCCAAATCCCAAAAACATATTGTACATAAAAATGATGATATTCAAAAGTGCCTTGATTTGCACTTGGCATGTGTGTGTGTGTGTGTGTGTGTGTGTGTGTGTGTGTGTGTGTGTGTGTGTGTGTGTGTGTGTGTGTGTGTGTGTGTGTGTGTGTGTGCGTGTGTGTGTGTGTGCGTGCATGTGTGATCTGTCTGCATATATGTGTGTTTTGTATACAAGCATGCATGCAACTGTGTGTAAATTTCCTGTTATAGACTGCAATCATATCCAGAATTAGTTTCTCTACTTTATGCTCTATATTTCTTGTTATAGACTGACATACTGACATCCTATCCAGAATTAGTTTCTCTGCTTTATGCTCTATATTCTTGTTATAAACTGACATACTGACATCCTATCCAAAATTAGTTTCTCTGCTTTATGCTCACTTCATGCCAGGACAGGATCCAGTTTCCCATGAGCTGGAGAATGCATCTCAGGCAGCTGTAGAACATCTGTTTCATCCGGAAAATACACACAATGCAATTTAATAGCAGCCTTACACTTTATGAAAGCACATTCGGTGCAGGTCGCACTTTGTTTTAAATATGCACTCAGTCAAATTCCCATACAGCCTTTATAATGTGTACAAGAAGATACAGTGGGTTTGTATGCATTATAGTAACAGAGAATGTCTATTAGTAAATTCCTAGTGCACTTCTCAGAGACATTATACATTACAGGAACCCACTATGACAAGCTTATCATCTGCTCACTGAGCATAAACCAAGAGTACAGGCCATATGTTTCAATGACATGCAATGCAGCAGAAATAAGCATGCACCGAGAAAGTGGAAGCAGTAGAAATACTTTGAGTGCTGACAGATAAACATATTTGACACAAGGAGGAATAATAAAGTAGAAAGTGACACAACGGGAAGTTATTCCATCCACATGTGCATGTTATAAGAGCAGGGCATTACAAAACCCACTAGTCCTGGGATGACCAAGGGTACTAAGTATATAACTGCCCCATAAAATGACTGGATTTAATGACTACCTGTTCATTAATCTGGCACTACAGCCAGTTTATGGAACTGGTGATGCTATCAAGCAGTCAGTGACATACACCACACAGTTGGGAAACTGAAGTAGTCTGAGATGTACACCACATGGTTGGGGAGCTGAAGTAGTCAGAGACGTATGCCACACAGTCGGGAAACTGAAGTAGTCAGAGACGTATGCCATACAGCTGAGAAGCTGAAGTAGTCTGAGATGTACACCACATGGTTGGGGAGCTGAAGTAGTCAGAGACGTACGCCATACAGCTGAGAAGCTGAAGTAGTCAGAGACGTATGCCACATGGTTGGGAAGCTGAAGTAGTCAGAAATGTACACCACACAGGATGTACATCATGCAGCTGGGAAGCTACAGCTACTGGATAACACAGGGTCCAATGTATTCAGCTGAAAGCTGTAAAGCTCCAATATCATACCACCAAAGAAGGCAACCTTCAGTGGTTGAAGTAATCCACTGAGAGTACTGTCAGAATCTAACTTGTAAGACAACATATATCCCTTCCAGCTTACCTTATGCATCAGCACATAATGCTTGGAAAAAAGGTGCATGCCATGTCAGGGGGTACTCAGCACTGCAGGGTAAACACCTTGCATTGTAACTGCATCGTGGGTGTTACCTGCACTGTGCCGGGTTTAAACAACAGTACACAACATGTCATCCTGGTTAGGTGTACAGTGCTCCTGATACTTGGAAAAAAACTGCATACCATGACAGGGGCACTTAGCACATTAGGGTGTACATCATACACTGTAACAGGGGCACTTAACACTGTAGGATATGCATGTTCCACTGTAAAAGCACAGGCAGTGCTAGCTGTAGTATAGCAATGTGACACAAGGGTGCATGGGTTCTGCTCATTGTGTGTCATGCCAGTTTTAGGAAGAACATAGTGTCAAGGAAGTGTGTCTGCACTATATAATAGGGACAAATAAAATGTAAACTGTATAACCTACTTGTGCATTGTTCATATGCTTCTGTAGGCCCACATACCCTGTTAGTGTGTTTGCTTAGGGAAGCAGATATGCAGGACAGTGCGTATGCATATATAACACAAATTTACACACACACACACACACACACACACACACACACACACACACACACACACACACACACACACAAAATTGAAAAGATGAATAATATAATGTTTTAAAGAGTGAAGACACAAAACTGACAGAACAGTCAAATGTCCACAGCAGTACTGAATAAAGTTAGTACAAATATGCAAACCAATTCCTTATTTATTGATGAGTTTGTATCACCAATGTGAATGGCAATCTGCCGTACCCCTAATAAATAAATAGCGTTGAGCAGCATGACCCTCAGATTGCATTTGTTTGTATGTTTCAATTTGTCAGATAAATCTTCTCTCAAAATATCTGCTCTTTATAACTGTTTCCAGTGTAAAACAATTACACTTCAATTTTTATTATGAATTTAGTAGTAAAAACTGCAGCCTCTAGTCACAGAATTTAACTTCCTCCTGCTGCTTATTAATAATTATATTCCTTTTATGATACAGCATAAGATTTGCTATAGTACACTTTTCAACCATCTTTTGGGAAACTCTTAGAACAGCCCATCACTTTCCTTAAACTGTTAATTTTAAATGACTAATTTGAATACAGCTATGTGTCAGTGACTGCAAGGTGCTATTTTTGTACTAAATGAAAACTAGCAGGGTATGAAAAGTGAACTAAGTCTCTGCATGTAGAGAGCAATGTGCATCTGCATCCCATTGTATCCCACCCTGAGGAGGACTCATCTCATCAATTTCTATTGTTAAAGAAATTAAACTCACAAAAGGACACACAGATAAGCATCGCTTGCACTTGGGCAAGCCCACCCTTTGCAGCCCCATGTGGAAGGGCCTGCCCATACATCCTCCTTTACATAAATATACTACCTCCACAAACCACACAGAGAACAGAAAACCCCACAGATGGCAAATCACACAGTGTGACCTTGCACTGACGGTGATTTTCTATAGTCAAGCCCCCTTGCTGAGTTTCAGCTTAGCGAGTTACAGCTGAGAAGTTAAAGACTCACCTTGTGAGTATGCAGTAACTAGCAAGAAGCTCCTTTGGTAAAGGATATTGTAAATGAAAAAAGAAGTCATGGTGCCTCACTTCACTTTTAGGGCAACATGTAGTCCAAAGCATTTCACCATACCTGCATCATATTTCAATAAGTACTAAACAGTAAACTAGTTTTACATAAGACAACCTATTATTTACCTATATAGTTCTGTTATTTTCTTGTAAAACTTTTGAAAGTATACTTTTTCATCACAGAAGACTTTGAAAGTCTTTTGAATTTTTGCTTATTATACTCAGAAATGCACAGATGTCTGTATCTTCAGTATTAAACATTATGGAAACTCACATTTATATTGTTTCACAATTTACATTCGGCCAATTGTCAGGCTTAGTATACACCTATGAACCTATATGTGGTGATTAGATAGAAAAATGTGTGTTTGTATCTGTGTTTATGTGTACATACATACATACATACATACATACATACATACATACATATATCTATTAATTATCTACCTTTTAATCTACATATGCACAAATACAGGCATATAGTTTTTCAGAATCATTTATCCCAAGAATTAATTTTTATGATAAGAGGAGGGTTGAAACCCAGTGCCTCACATGTAGGAGTTGCCTCCCCCTCATTGTATTTATACTGGCTCCATAGTTTTGCTACTTTGACATCTGGGGCTAAGTTGTTCATTGAGCAAGGCCTCATCAGATTTCCCTACATTCCCTGCTGCATTATACATATACATTTCCACATCAACATCCTGTTAGAAGATAATAAGCTTTCATGTGCACCTATGGGTCTCCACCAACTCCTGTACTAACCAATTGAATAGTTGGTACCGCCCAAGTTTACTAGGCAAGGGGGTGGGGACACAAGTAAATTAACAAGCCTGTTTTCCATATCACACACACACACACACACACATAATATATATTTTTCAGAATGGCAGGGTTAATGGTAACTCTCCATTTTAGCTGCCTCCTTCCCTAGCTTTAAAGTACAGTGTCACCCATTAGTCAAAAGTAACAAAGCAAGAACACTCCTTCCTGTTACCCCTAGATAAGCCAGCCATTAAGTATTTAAATTCTAGCAAATAGCTATGAGTAGTCATCATTCTAAGAGGAGATACGAAACAGTTTAGTACACATGTACTCTGCATAATCCCTTATCAATTAAAAACCATCAGCCACAAGCATTTAAATTTGAATAATGAAGTCTTCTACCTGAAACAAAAAAGAAAGCATTTATTTTCCAAGAAAATATGCAAATAGTAAACGTTTTCACCATAATCTAAAAATAAAACAATCAAAATTATATAAGATAGTAAGAAAAATCTTTCTAACATGCAAACAAAAATTTGTCTGTCTATGGCCAAAAGACATATTGCCCATTACTGTTTCAGCATTTTTTGCCCAAAATAGAAAGTTCAAGTCCTTACAGAGACTAGCTCTGTGTGAATGGTAAGTACCCATAATAACTATTAATTGGCCAGGGTTAACAGACAGTTCTTCTATGTCTATGGTTTTAGTATGAATTAAGATGCCTTTCTTGCTTTCATAGTTATGCATCCAAGGGGGAAAGTAAGGCTCAATAAGCCAGAACCATAGATGAAATAAGGAAATAATCCTTTAAGCTAGCACAGCACCTTCCAAGAAGTACACTTTGCAATTCTGCACACATCTGCACAGTCAAAATACAAGGAAGGCTTAGTTAAACTGCATTAAGTTTTCAGAGTATCAAATGTAGTTAGATGCCATTTTACTTTACAAAGTATACCTCACAGAAGAAGGGAAATTCCAAGCCATGCATCCTTTTCACATTTATGTTTAAAAACAGCTTTTTCAGAAACTTTTTAAATTTGATACATTTCCAATCCAGCTAATTCAATTTTTGTATATCTTCTTTAGAAAGTCAGTTAACTTTTATTAGTCTTTCACAAAGTTATACGTGCAGCTATGTGCATCTCCTTTACTGAGACGAATGTTAGATTCTTTGACTCCCCTATCTTGTGCATCAGATATAAATGGAGAATGTCTAAGCCACAGTCTTGCTGGGTTTGAAATTCATAAACTGGACTCATTGCCTGTTTGCACGTCAGAACCACCATATAGTGGAAGGAATGGTGACTGAACACTAAAATATACAGGAAGAATTTAGAAGAGGGACTACTGCTGCTGCTAAATAGGGCAGAGAGTGCTGCAGACCTGGCCTTCTGCAGAAATGCAGCATGATGCTACTAGGGTTAAGGGACACAAACAGGTAGTGGTGCTCAGCACAGAAGAGTGTGTGCCCCGTCGCATAAAGAGACATTTAGACTCAGAAATTATAGTGCAAAATACAGAAACAGGATTCACTTCATTCTGCACCCTACATGTATGCAGTGCACTTGGTATTAGGACTACATATACATAACATGTACAGGAGATGGGAAATATAGTGCATATGCCTACACAGCAGTGAAGGTTAGAAATATTCTTATATGCTTCTGCCTTATTATACATTCCTGTGAACCAGTTTTCATGTAACTCTGGTTAAATCTTTGTGCTTTCTCATTCATGTCACTATACTGACAGACTGCATACACCCATTCAGGATGTATACCTCATTCGTACTTGTAGGTGAATCTCAGCAGATATTACAGGTGATATTTGTTAACCTGCACTGCTTTGTTTGCAGAAAGCATGCATATGTATGGAAATAACTATTTATTGACAGTATGTACTGTGTGTGTATATGTATGAGAGAGAGAGAGAGAGAGAGAGCATGGGTGTATCGGATGGCTGATGACTTCTTCTAAAGAGTATCAGAATAACAGTGATGGTGGGGTAAAGGGGGATGCTACACCCAGCTTTGCCAAGGTGCCACTTACTTCCTAGCTAAAAGTACATGCATTCTCAGTAGACATTGCAGCAGTTATAATCACACTTTTTTGGCTAGACAAGTGTAAATGGCAGCCAGTGCACAAACGCTACAAAGATCCATTATATATGTATGTAATAACTCTTTGCTATGTTTATATGCTGACATCTGCAAAAGTAGCAGCACTGTTCA